>NC_052503.1:64137088-64311463 GCF_016617805.1 Bactrocera tryoni | reverse complement strand
CATTTCATCAGGACAACAGTCTGGCAGCAATATGGAAGTTTATCAATAAAACGTTACCATGACACCAGTTAAACAAAGAGCTCGAAATTTCAAGCCTTGCACCATTCACGCAACTATTACTCCTGACGAGTACTACTTTCGAGAGCCTTAACTTGTAATACAGGGAATACAAATATCGGAATGAATCAGATTCCAAGAGTCAATGTGACCTCTTTATCTATGATTCGACTCGTAGGACATCATTAAAGGGGAAAGTTGTTGAGTTCGTAAAATAATTCACCGTAGGACTGACTGTAGGAGGATGGAGTCATGTGTAGAAGTTCACGCAAGTGAGGAAAATTCTCTGATCTCTGATTTTACATATGGCTCCTGCAGCTCACGACTTCCGGTCTTTGATCAAGCATGCTCTGGGTAGCCTAAGAACATCCGTTTGAAGGCAAAACATCCCCTCCACAGAAACGATTCTTTTACATTTGGCTCAAGCAGCTCACGACTTCCGATCTTTTACCAAGTATCCTCTGGGTAGCCTAAGAACATCCGTTCGAAGGCGAGCTAAAGTGAGAAGGCGAAACATCCCCATAGGGTTGTGCGCTGGGTTTGGGACCCGCCACGTAAAAAACACTACCAATGAAAAAGCGTAAACAGCCTCTGATGAGAGACCCCCCCTTTTGATGCCGACCGTGGCAAACGAAATAAGGACTACGATTTGAGGGCATGCACCTGAAATGTCCGGTCACTTATTTGGGAAGGTGCCGCTGCCCAGCTGGTTGATGTCTTCGTTAGGGCGAAGGCTGACATCACCGCCGTCCAAGAAATGCGATGGACGGCACAAGGACTGAGGCGAGTATGTCCTTGTGGCATTTACTATAGTAACCATATAAAGGAGCGTAAATTTGGTATTGGATTCGTGATGGGAGAGAGACTCCGTCGCCGAGCACCGTCATTCAGCTTGGTGGATGAACGTCTAGCCACAATCCACATCAAAGCGAAGCTCTTCAACATATCGCTGATTTGCGCCCACGCCCCGACGGAAGAGAAGGACGATGTGACCAAAGATGCCACGATATCAAAATCGTGCTTGGCGACTTTAACGTCAGGGTGGGCAAAGAAGGTATCTTCGGCACTACGGTCGGTAAATTTAGCCACCACGACGAAACATCTTCAAATGGATCGAAGGTGGCTGTCTCCGGATCGAAAAACCACCAACCAGATTGATCATGTTGTGATAGACGGAAGGCACGTCTCCAGTGTTTTAGATGTGCGTGTGCTCCGAGGTCCTAACATTGACTCAGACCTTGTTGTAGGCAAGATTCGCACCCGCCTCAGTGCAGCAAAAAACGCACGCAGAGCTTGACAAGCTGGCCGACAGGGGTAATGCACCAAAATTCTATGAAAAGATGCGGCGATTAACACAAGGTTTCAAGACTGGAGCATACTCTTATAGAATACTAAAATTATGCAGGAAACACTTCTCCAGCCTGCGGAATGGCAGTGAAATTACAACGATCAGCAGATATTCCATTGCCCGACCACAAAGAAGTTGGAATAGCAATTACTCAGCAGCGTCTGATGGAATACCGGCCGAGCTATTTAAATACGAGGGGGAAGAACTGATAAAGAACATGCATCAGCTTCTTTGTAAAATATGGTCGAACGAAAGCATGCTCAACGATTGGAATTTAAGTGTGCTCTGCCCAATCCACAAAAAGGGAGAGTCCACAATCTGCGCCAACTACCGTGGGATAAGCCTCCTCAACATCGCGTATAAAGTTCTATCGAGCGTATTGTGTGAACGATTAAAGCCCACCATCAACAAACTGATTGGACCTTATCAATGTGGCTTTAGACCTGGCAAATCAACAACCGACCAGATATTCACCATGCGTCAAATCTTGGAAAAGACCCGTGAAAGGAGAATCGACACACACCACCTCTTCGTCGATTTCAAAGCTGCTTTCGACAGCATGAAAAGGAGCTGCTTTTATGCCGCGATGTCTGAATTTGGTATCCTAATACGGCTGTGTAAGCTGACGTTGAGCAACCCCAAAAGCTCCGTCAGGATCGAGAAGGACCACTCCGATTTGATACCAAACGAGGTTTCAGACAAGGCGACTCCCTATCGTGCGACTTCTTCAATCTGCTGCTGGAGAAAATAATTCGAGCTGCAGAACTTAATCGATTAGGTACAATCTTTTATAAGAGTGTACAGCTGCTGGCGTATGCCGATGATATTGATATCATCGGCCTCAACACCCGCGCCGTTAGTTCTGCTTTCTCCAGACTGGATAAAGAAGCGAGGCGTATGGGTCATCTAATTTCGCTTTATTATTCTCTTTTATTTATATGTTATGACTGAAATAGAACCGGATGTTATTCGTATAATATTTATAAACACTTTTATATGTAAATATATATAAGCATGTTACATCAAATTAAAATTAAAAATATAATTAAAAACCAATTTACAAAAATGTGCAAAAAAAATTGCTTAAAATTCTTGAAATGAAAATTAAATGCCAGTAGGCATTTCTTCTAACACGCAAGCACGTGCTGCGCTAAACCCTCGAAATTATCAACAGCTTAGCAGACATTTTCGAAGCAGTTTTGAAAATTTAACACAGTTCAAGACAATTGGTTTTCATAAACTGCTCCGCAATTAAAATTTATTGCGTGCATGGATCTAATTTTTGGCATATTGATTTCATTGCTGATTATAAATTTACAAATAGCTATATGTAAATTTTCTGATTTAGCGCTAGTTGATGGCATTTTAATCGCTCACGCACTGTGTTAAATCGCTTTTTGGGGGTATTAAACAAGATTGCGTTTCACTTTTAGCACGAATGCTTGGCTAACTGAACGGAAATGTTGGCATAAATTCATTTTATGGCTGATTTGGAATTTATATTATTGTAATTATAAAACTGATTTAAAAAAATTAATTTATTTGCATTCGTTCTAGCGAGCATATACAAAAGTTTGCTAATTTAGCGAGAAGTTAGGTTTAACAAGGGTTTAAAGATTCCATATAACTTGGGCACGCGCTTAAAGCGATTTAGTTACACGAAAATGTAAGCTTGATAATGGTATATGCTTAATTATTGTCTAATTTTGTTTCAAAATTCATCTTTTGTTCTTCTTTCCTGCTCTTTTTATTTTTAAATGCCGAAATATTAACTTATTGCAGGGTTGCAAATAATTAACTAAAATAGTAACTGAATTAACACGTTGACTGCCAGTGTATCACCGTTGACCACGACAAAAATCTTCCAACATACACTGGTCGATTTCATAGGCCAAAAATAAAAAAGTTAAAGTTTGAAATTTGACACTGTTTGTATCAAAGCTATTTCTTGAAACATCAATAAAACTAACGGTAAATACATTTTTGCTCTATCCCATTCGAGGGGGCTACGAAAAGCGAGAGAAGTGTGACAATAGAAACACGCGGACTGTGCAGTGAAAATAGCTTAAAAATTATCTCTTTTAATAAATTAAATTGCAATATAAAATCGTGTTTAATCCGCATAAATCGAAATGAATATTGAGAATAAAGATATAATAGTTTGTCAAAAAAGTCTTGCGGTATTTTCGCTAGTTCGCGCTGAAAGCGCGTAGTTCTAGTTTTATTCGTCGCATCGGGTCATACAATACCTTTTTGGAAAGCTCATTTCACGCGCTAACACGTGTTTGATTGATTGTCGATAAAAGTCATGCTTCCGACGTAATTGAACATGCTTTTATGCTGTGATTACCAGTGAACACACGCTGTTTATTTGAAACTTTTGCCTTTTTTTTTGGAATGTGTATCACCAGTGTCACATTTCGAAAATGTAAATCAGTGTTAGCTACAGTTCATAGCGAGCAGTTGGTTGCACAAATTCAGTGAAATATTAGTAAAATGAAGTTGTGAACTTATGAATTCCAAGGAAATAGGTCACATGTTGAAATCAACAGAAAACTCCAGCGTTAATGGGGAAGATTTTAGTTCAGATGCAGATTCGTACATCCCAGATTCCAGCAGTGATACATTGAGTGATGAAGTATCCAAGAAGAGCGGAATATCAGCACAGATGAGCATCAGACGGGAACTATGAAAGAATGGAATTAGAGACTGCCACCGGAGTGACTTTGCTAAATTTTGAAGAATATTTCAATCCACAATACTTGTTTCGCAATATGATGCTGATTCGTCATTTGAGTTTTATAAAAGGTTTATTCCAATGGGATTTTGGATATTAATGTTGAAGAGACAAATAGAAATACGAACAATCAAATATATGGGATCGCAGCAGCAGTAGAATAAAACATTGGAATGATACTGATCGTAAGATCATGGAGTTTCTTGCCATAGCCATGTCCCGTATGGGTATGATTAAATACTCTTCAATCGCCGACTATTGGAAAGTAATCACCTTGTGAAAAAATCCATTCGTCTCACACGTTATGCTTGTATATCGCAACCAGTTCCAGATCTTAATTAAATTTATTCACTTCGCAGATAATGCTCAGTCATCGAAAATAAGCTCTAAAACTATTAGAGTAGACAAACTCTTGCAGGAAACAATTGTAATTTTTAAATGAAATAATGCAGCTGGTAAAAACCTGGTAATTGATGAAATTATGATACCTTTACGTGGTCGTTTAGCATTTCGATAATATCTTCCTGGTAAAGTGCATAAGTATGGCATTAAGGTATTTAAATTGGCAGATACGAACGGTAACATTTTTAATTTGTAACTGTATACTGGAAAATCAGAAAATACAGGGCTTTCTCTTGCAACCTATATGTATGTTTTCAAAACGACGCTGCAAAAGTAAACCGATAGGGACAGCAAACAACGCTACATTTTTCCCCGCTCTTTTGACATTTCTCTTTAGTAAGGTTTGTCATTTCATCATGGAAAGATATACGATCCAACAACTTATTAAAATTTACTACCGAAATTCGGAGTCAGTGGCCTCAACTTTAATATAGCTACGTCCAATTTATGGTCGTCATAATCGTACTGTCAGATCAACAAATGAGCGCCTAGTAGAAAAATTTGAATCCACAGGCACAGTACAAAATGCTGCCGCTAGCGTATCAAGAGAGGAGACCCAAATCAGTATCTTACACGTCGTTCTTGCCCTACATCTTTACAAGATCAAATTGACGCAGGAACTGAAGCCGCTTGACCATCAGAATCGTCGTATGTTCGTGAGTTGGGGTGAGCAACAACTTGAAAATGATCCAGATTTTCATCGACAAATCATTTTCAGCAATGAGGCTCATTTCTGACGAAATGGCTTCGTCAATAGGCACAATATGCGTTATTAGTCAGGCAGCAATCCAACATACCCGGTGGCGTCACTAGACCGTACTTCTTCCGTAATGATTAAGAACGGCACGCTACTGTGAATGGGAATCGCTACCGCTCAATGATAACCGAATATTTTTGGTCCGAATTGGATGATATGAACTCGGACAATATGTGGTTCCAACAAAACGGTGCCACAAGCCGATGTCACAATCGATTTATTGAAAATCAAATGGCGAACGTGTTAACTCACGAAATGACCCAATCAATTGGCCGCCTTGGTCGTGCGATTTGACGCCGTTAAACTATTTCCTGCGGGGCTGCGTCAAGTCTATGGTCTATGCCAACAAACCAGCGACGATTGATAAACTTTCTACGAATATCGAACTGGAAAATGCAGCAGCATCGGTCGATTTATGCTTGAAAACCGTCGAAAATACACTGAAAGAATACAGATTTACTTTTGTTTACAGAAATGAATTACGTTTTCCTATAATTAACATAGATTTTTTTTCAACTTTGTGTTTTACAATGGAATAAAAACTGTTTTCTTTTAAAATAAGTTTATATCCTTATTGAAACTCCTTCCCTTAGGGTCTCAACACCTTAATTGTAGGAGCCTAGGTGTGTAGCACTGGTGAGACATTAGCAGAAATGTGTTAAAATTTTAATTAAATTATATTTCTTTTGTAATCGTCCTTTTTTAATTTTTGAAATTTCTAATTTTTTATCCATTTACATTCCAGCTTCTATTTTGAAAAATATTTCTTTATTTGTTGCTCCAATTTTTAAATCAAAAAAATCTTAAATTTTTATTCCGATTGAAAATTTATTTTTTAAAAATTATTTATATGAAAAAAAAAATTTAATTTAATATTTTAAAAATTATTTATATGAAAAAAAAATATAAAAATTTTTAAAAATTTAATTTTAAAATTCAAAATTTAATTCTCAATCCTAAATCACAATTTTTAAATTAAATTTAAATTAAATCAAATAAATGTTTTGTTGTTGTTTTTTATCTTATTTTTTACGCTGATATTATATTATTTTTGTATATAAAATTTTACTTCTGTCTACTACCTATAATTTTTTTAATATTTTACAAAAAAATCAATTTATTAATACCATCAACCACAAGTTTCACACTCAACATACATCAAGTTTGTTGCTTAAGTCTTCGCCATGGCAGAGCACGTCAACAAACTAGTTAGGCATAACCAAATTAACCAAAATATTTCTGCGCTCCAACAACTCGCTGCTAGGCGCAGCAAATTAAATTAAGCTGTAAATTGTCACCTGCTGCTCGACGACTGCAACTAAAGCAAGTCACCAACAACACAAACAACAACCAGCACTAACGCGCGGCAGACAGTCAACAGACGAACAACTAGCAAAACATTTTTTGAAGAAATACGTTGCTGTAACTGTTAACTCAACATGCAACCATTTGTTGCATACAAATGTACATAGCATACTGTTGTTGTTGTTATTATTACCATACCATTTCTGTTGCGGTGTATTTTTATGTGTTTCGCATATTTAACACCTGATTCAGTTGTAAGTTGCAAATCACCCGGCAACAAACAACACCTACAGACGACCTGCGCAGCTGAAATGCTAGCTTTTGTGCGCCACTGCACTGCAACAATAACTACAATAATACGAAGCAGCAGGACTTACAGCAAACAAGTGTAGCGGACATATAGTCGCAGTTGTCGCGTGTCCTTTGCGCATAACTTGCAATGGAGAATTTGTGTCTCAACACGGCAGCAACAGTTGCTGCTGTAGTAGTCAAGTCAACTAAATGGAAGCATAAATATATAGGTGGATGCATGCATGCACATACACCTGCACTTGGTTGCATGTGGCATGACAGTTTTTTGGAATTTTGTATTGTTAGTATGTATGTCTGTCAGCGGCGGCTCTTCTCATTTTTTACTGAGCTACATTCAAGTCTTTATTGTTTGTTGGCTCCAGCGTTGAGGTGTGTTGTTGATGCTGTCAACACATGTTGCTGCTAACTTTCGGCGACATTGTTGTTGACACACAGAGAACGTTGCGTTTATTTACACAATTTATTCTAAGCAATTGCGATGAATTAATTTCTGTCAGCAGTGATAAGCTAACGCGATGTATTTAATTTGTAACAATTCCGCTTTATTTTATAAATTTAAACTAAATAATTTTTTGAAACTATTTAAGACTGAGAAAAAGCGTTTACCTTAGCCTCTACTATGCAACTTGAGGTACGTCGGGGTGTTAAGAATACATCAAACAAAAAACGTGAGAACAATTGTATATGCGGATCTCCGGCTCAAATGCAATGATAGCAGAAATGGTCTGCGTCAATGGTTTTCAATCATGAGTTTAAAGTTAGCTGAGCAAAAAGCGAAAATCTTGCTCATATGACATTATTTCACAGTCTCAGCTGAAGTATCTGGGAGTAATATTGGATTCCAAATTAAAATATAAGGAACATGTGGCGTATACTTCAGGTAAAGCAAGCAAAATATATAATGTTCTATCACGAATGATGACGGCGAGCTTTAACAGCAAAAAAGTAATGAGTTCCATAATATTGTATGCAGCAGCAATATGGATACAGGCACTAGGTATAAAAACATATGCCAAACAAGTACTAAATACTGTGCTCACTGCTACATATACGAGTAACAAGCGCTTTCCGAACGATATCAAGCAACGCTGTTGGAGTTCTAGCTTGTATGCCGCCTATGGACAACCAGGGAAACGAAACCGTTAAAAGTTAAAAACTTCACTAAGCGGTGGTTTTTGGGTGGAAAATTTCACCGTACTTATTTGTGAGTCCTCGCTGGGTAAACGGAAAGCTGTTAGCGAAGCGTCAGCTCTAATTATGACAAAACTAAGACATACTATATAATATATTAGGCGTCAGTCAGTCTGTACAATAGAGGAGACTTCAATGTCTTCTTCTCTCCCATGAAGTAATACTTTGTCCAGTGGTCCTGTGTGAGAGACATGAGTTCGTAGTAGGTTAGATTTAGCGGATTAAAATTCCGCACTTTGTCTTTCGATACTTCATCCTACTAAAGACATTATAGAAGAGAAAAAATCGTGTTAATTTTGCATCCGTAGCCTTTTCTTTGACGCATTTTTGTTGTTTGAAATCCTAGTGGTCTTTCCATTTTAGTGGGTAGCAGGCATCGTTCCATCAAAAAGGGTAAATTGATAGTGAAGCTAAGGAAAAAAGACAGAGCTTACTGGGAATGTGCTGTAGACTCATGAAATCAAATTTATTTTAAAGGAATTAAGCCCAGACAATACACATAATATCATTCCCGGTTTTAGCACTATGTTATCTTCCCTTAGCTTCCATATATACCTAATAAAACGATTTTCGAACTTCCGGGTGACTTTATATCTTGGCCAAAATGTGAGTTATCTCAATGAAATTGAAAGGGAGTGTTTTACTAATAACAGTGTAGCTTTGAGCCTAAAATAAATATACGAAAACTTGACCTACTTGACCATTGGTGATTGTATGTGAAGAGCCTTGATGAATCTAAGGGAACACTTTATTAGTTTATGGCATATTAACATATCAATTCATGAACACAGCCGTATTTACATACATATTTTATAGGGTCTCAGACGTTTTCTTCTGAGTTTCAAACCCTGTGCAGCGGTTTCAACAGAAGTAATATCCATTTCAACGGCTTAAAGGTAAATATGACACTGACAGCACACGAGATTGAC
Source organism: Bactrocera tryoni (assembly GCF_016617805.1). Taxonomy (NCBI): domain Eukaryota; kingdom Metazoa; phylum Arthropoda; class Insecta; order Diptera; family Tephritidae; genus Bactrocera; species Bactrocera tryoni. Next base: position 64,302,425 of record NC_052503.1, on the reverse strand, counting down.
AACTATTTAAAGGGTAAGGTTATTAAAACAATTGATAGCGCTAAATTTGTGTGAAAATAAGCTAAACTAACTAAATGAAACAAATTGAAGCAAAGAATACAAGTTCATTAGGAAATCAAATGTTTTATAGCAAAATTACTTAACTAATACAAAATCACGCATTATACCATACGCTAAAAAAAACTATAAAAGTTAGCAAAATTATTTTAAGGCACAAATGGTACTTAAATACAAAGAAATACTAATAAAAGCATACATAAGTACACAAAAACAAATTGCGTAGACACGAAACAATCAATATCTCTCATATTTTGGTTTGTGCAAGCCGCCGCTGGCAGCGCCGCCACTACCACTGCTGTTTCCTCCGACACCTGCAGCATTGCCACCGCCAACAACATTTGCTGACAAATTGCCGTTATTATTGTTATTGCCAGTATTACTATAGGATGTGTTATTATTATTGTTGTTGCTAGCGTTATTGCCCGAAACGCTATTGTTGCCATTATTTCCTGTGCTACTGCCGCCCACACCACCAGCAGCTGTTGTATTTGTGACCAACGTGTAAACTTCATAGTCGACAACCGTAAAATTGTAATCACCAAAGAGTGTCAAATAGGCGGCATTTGGACCATCATATGAGTGCGGCAAATTTGAATAGGAATCCATATTAGTATTACAATTGTTGGCAATAAGTAAATCGGCGCCAGCACCAAAAATTGGACCGCAACTAGTGAGTGAAAAATATATAAAATATGTCTTATTGGAAAAAGTATTCGGTGTCTCACTCAGGATGATAGCAGATTGCATAGGGTTTTTTGATAATATCGAACTTCACCGGTGGATCACCGCCAGCGGGATTAAGCGCGAATAGAAAAGCGCGCTCAGAATGTATGTAACCGCCTTTACGACTCGTTTTAGCCCAAGCAACATCAGTGTAGCCACCACTTAGTTCACCACGTGAGCCCTACATCGAAAAAAGTACATCACTTTTATATAAATGCACTATTTTGTATTCCACTTACAATGCCAATAACGAAACAGGGTGCTACGCCATCACAGTAGCGATGAAAAGCGCTTGAAGAATAACCATGCGTTGATGCGCGGAATACCAAACGCCATGATTGTTTGGGCATACCATACCTATGTATATAAGAAAATAGTTGCACTTGTATAATCATATATGATGCTTACTTCTCCTACCGCCTACTCTTACCATCCATTTAGCACACTTTGTAAATGTAATTTATCATTGCGCAACAACTGCGAACCGGGAAACATGTTGACTGTCAAGCGCGGCTGTAATCGTTTATCATCTTCGGTCATGCCCGGTATGGAGGGCAACATTTGTCCACCACCGACACCACCACCTCCCTTATTCGAGTGTAAAGCTGCATAACGATAACGTTCCAACGACAATTCCATAGGCACAGCACCGGTGGGTTCTACCTCTTCGGCAAATACTTGACTATCGATTAGCAACAAACGCACGTGACACATTACACCAGATAGATGCTGGCAAACGCGCGCACGTTCCTCTTCCGTCCAATGTGCGGTAGGTTGTGTGACACCAGCTTGATTCTTAGCCCAGGCGAGCACACAACGCCAAACATCCTCCTCTTCGAGGCAAAACTAAAGGGAGATATAAAGAATATCCGAAATTAAAGAATACATAACTTATACGATAGATAGTACTCACATAATCAGAAGATATTAGTTTTACTAATGCATCCTTGGTTAAGTTGAGAAAAGCATTAGTCTTAGCACACTCACTGGCATTCTCGCCAATGTAGATAATGCAGCGTTCCATAAAGGAAGCGGCGCATTTTGCTCCTGTAAATTTATTAGGGTTAATACATTAGCAGTTTAGTATATATGTATATGGTATAAGGCTTTATCTTTCCATTATTGATATATTATCCAATCTTGCATAAATCACTTAGAAAACCTTCAATAAAAGACAACTTTTTTTCTTTTCTCATAACTCACTTTTATTTTACATTCATTGCAATTGGAACAAACCTAAATTCAATTACAATCGTTTATAAACTAACTTATTTTTAGTTGAATGGTTCCATGCATTTGTTTATCATCCACCATTGTGCAATCTGAGTGCATCATAGAAAATACAGATTTTGCATACAGTTTAAGTAAATGTAGTAAAGAAATTACGGTATTAGTTTAATTTTATGCATAATATTAAAGTCTAGATGTTCCACTAGTCGCCTACATTTGGGAACGCCACTTTCCCCAGAATTGCGCTCTTTCGGTTGGTGTGGCACATAACCTCACTTTTGCTGCGCCGCTTAGTCTTTTGACGGGCTTACATTCTGTATCAATGTTATGTTATCACCCTTCAGCATGATGCGTCCAAGATTCTTGCGTGTACGCGTCTTCACCCAAACTTCCTCGGCATCGTCCAGCACCAGATTCATATATTCATCGAAACCAACAATGTGTCCCTCGATGCGCAGCGAAACGTTTTCATAAAGCCATACTTGTACGCGCGAACGATTCTGCAGATAACGAAAGATCAGATTGATGGGTTGTACCATCACCTTTTGGACCTTTGTATTGCCTTTGAAAGACATTTTGTAGCTAACAACTTTATGCTTTTTTGAGCTATGTTAAAAAATATATAATTTCTACGCGTAAACGATTGCCGGCGTCGTTTACCAATTATTATTTGACAGCTGCGTGCCAAACTTCAAATTGGTGGCAAAAGTAATGCCATCTTTTTCTAAGGGAGAAATCGTGCCCTACACTGTTGCCTCTTACGAGATTTAGGGCCGTTTGCTCAGTGTCTGGTTAGCAGCAAACAGTTAGTTTAGTTTTGAATAAAAATGATTCTGTACCCAAAGAAATGGTAAGGATTAAGTTGTTAACCAGACATTGAGAAAACGGCTGTTAGTTTTTTTGTATAACTTGTCAAAACTAATAATATGTGTAAAATTTGGTTATCATTCAGGTACACATAATGGTAATATTACGATTCTTTCGGCGGTATTTGTCATGACATGTAAAGAAAAACCAAATAAGAGTGAATTGCATATAAAATTGTTGAATTTTAAAGGGAAATATCTCGAAAACTATGAGTCTGAGGACGGTATATGGGCACACATTTTTTAATCCTGAGGACCTCCTCTATCCATCCGTACCATCAAATCGCGGCTCCGAAAGAATCGTAATCGTGCCCACATAATTATAAAAATACAACTCAATATTTAGGTTAATATATAGAAACGATTTTCTACCCGACTATAAATCGTAAAAGCTATTCTCGATTATTTAACAGCTTTGTACCAAATATTAAATATTTTTATATTAAAGCTTTAAATACGTTTATTATGTCTCTAGAGAAATCAATTTCTTATATTCTCTTGATTTATTAACTTTCTTGTCAGCGGCACCCTGTTTCATTATTGACAGACTTCTCTGAGAAATCGCAATTCGATTTAAATAATCGACAGATGGCGCAAAATATTGTGTACACAAAAAGCAGGCAGGCTGCAGTGTTTAGTCGAGACACCAGCAATGTTTTCGTTACCACACGAAGTGGATTTACGGCGAATATTAGGTAAAAATATTAATAAAAATATTTCTTAAAGTTATTAATTTTTCTAAATGTTAAAGATTGCGTATTATTTTGCCAAATATGGTTATTTACAAATTTCTTAAACTTTTTTTTGGGGCGATATATCTATAAAAGTGTTAATACGCACTGAGTGTGGCAACCTTCGTTCGACGGCGCAAATATATTATTAATTTCACTTTCCGGTGCAGTTTATTCAGAACAATTGAATGTTGAAATTTCGTGTTTGTTAAAAATATTGTGCAAATTAAATCTGTAATTTATTTAGTTTGTTTGAGATGTGATAACTGTGTCGTAAATAATGTTATTTGTAATTTAGTGTAGTGCAGGTGCTATATTGTGAAATTCAACCAGGCTAGGCGCAGGCAAATGTATCCTGTTGAGCGCTCAGAGCTGGCCGGAAGTGCGGAATACTTCCATCTAAAGCTTGTCTTAATACATTAAAGATTGCTGCGCAGTTTGAGAAAACCTTTAAGCACTTTGACATCAACGCACATTCAACAACAATTGGTTGGCTAACAAATGGCGAACTTAACACTTCTGTGGCATTGTAGCAAATGAAAACAACAACAACAACTTTTTACAGTTAACAACATACCCCAACTTATTATACGTGCGTGTGGTAAGTGCAAATATATATGTGTTATTATATTAATACTAACATAAGTATACTTTAAATGCAGTACACCTCAGTAACCACAATCATGGCAATGTGCAACATAAATTGTATACAGTTGAACTACCCTAACTCGAATCACCATAATCCCCAAACAAACTTCGAGTTAAAGAGACTGCGAGTAATGGAATGAAATTTGTGAAATTTGACTTCCCTTGCCTCAATGGCCAATTAAAGAGTTCGAGTTATGGAGAACTTCGAGTTATTGAGCTCGAGTAAGGAAGTTCAACTGTATATTCAAATATTTTATGGCGTTGCAACACACAAACAAAAAACAGTGACTCTAAAATCTAAAACATCACAAAATTCTCGTAAATAAGTGTAGTTTATACAAAAGTACCTTTGTTTCTGAGATTTTACGCTAATATGTTTTTATGTCATACCTGCTTTTTCGTGTATCTCCATGACGGAAGTGAGAAATGTGCATGCATTGTCTACTGACAATGTTGAAATTACATGATCTTCACATGCCGCACGCAATTCTTCCACGCCCATATCTTGCGCGAGTGTCATCATCTCGAAAACTCGTGAATCTTGCAGCATAATCTGGAAATTTCTCGTATGTTAAGCAACATCTTTGTAACTTTTACTCGAAATCATTAATTCTTTTTTACATTTACCTTCGCTGTGTAGACATACACGATGAATTGGCGGAATACATCCGGATTGACATGCGGCAGTCGCACAGGCGTGGGTGTACCGGGCGCTGCTGGTGACACAGAACAGCCGGGTATGCGACAGATTTCGCCGCGCTTAGCCGTTTTAAAGCTCTTGCAGCTGTAATGAGCAAAAATATTAATAATTTCATTTAACCTATAATTTGATTAATGCAAATATAACGTTAATATATTTATGCACAATTAGTTGGCTTTTTTACACAACTGTTGCAAGTTGCATGTTGAAAGTAATTCAATACATTTCCAAAGTGGCGTGATAAGTGTAAATGAAAAAAAGTGTATGCAGAATTAATTAACTATGAAAAATGTAATTAAGTCATTTAATGCAACAAAAAGCAACAAAAGTGTAAATGTGTGTGTATATATATTAATATGTTTGTATGTATGATATTTATTAATGCCGCTGCTCACTATTAAATGCCTTCCATGCTTCTAGCCAAACAACAACGCAATACAATCTCTGCTAACTATAATAAATGCATAAAGGAATTGCCACTCAACAATTAAAAATTGCAACAAGCGTAAAAATAAATGAATTAAACATGTGCTGCAAAAGTTAAAATGAAATACAATTAAATAGAATGCAATAAATGCATTACAACAACATTGGATATTGAAGAATAATTAAAAAATATCAACACGCACTGCCTGCGTAACTGAATCACACTGCTTGCCGCAAGCAACACTGTGCGGCTTTGTACAAAAGTGATCACATTACAGCATTTTGTAATGGAAGCCGACACGAGAAAAAACATTAACGTCGGTTGCAACGAGGCTATAATACCCTTCACAAATAAAAAAGTTATCCATACAAGAGCTTGATTTTGATCTTTCAGTTTGTATGGTAGATATGTATGTATATTAGAGTGATTCAAAAAAAAAAACTTTTTTTTTCGTTTGGTACTCTGAAAAATAGGTTCCTAGACACCTCTAAGAACGCCTCTCCAAACATGAGTTTTTAATTGTAACGGGAAGGTCCTCCTACATACAGTTTTCTATTTTTTCTTATTATCAGATAGAAAAATTTATATCTCGGTTCCAATTACTTGAAAAAATATCTTGTTCCTTAGATTTTGTAAGAAATTGAATGCACTACAAAAAAGTTCTAATAGGATTTTTTCGTAAACCCAAACGTTTAAAAGATATTAACTGTTAAAGTTTGATTATTTTTGGGAAAATTTTTTATTTCTTATGAATTTTATAACTCAATAAAAAAAAAGTATTATGAATGATAAAACTTATAGGCTTTCTTAGAGGTGTCTAGGAACTTATTTTTTCGAGTACCAAACAAAAAAAAATTTTTTTTTTTGGAATCACTCTAATGTATGTATATGCTATAGTAGTCCGATCTCAAAAATTTGTTAGGAGATTTGACCGTTATCTTGAGCAATAATGCTGGTAAATTTCATGAGGACACCCTTCACAAATAAAAAAGTTTTCCATACAAGAACTTAATTTTGATCTTTCAGTTTGTATGGCAACTATATGCTATAGTGGTTCAATCTGAACAATTTTTTAGGAGGGTTTCCTTTACCTTGAGCAATAATCCATGGCGACTTTTCTGAAGATATTTTCTCCAATGAAAAAAGTGTTCCACACAAGAAATTGATCTAGATCTTTCAGTTTGTATGGCAGTTCTGACGAATGTTTTCATTTTAGAGAAAATAATGTGTGGAATACAGACAGACAGACAGACGTGGCTATATCGCTCCGCTGTTCAGGCTATAAATTGCATACACATACCTAGTTATTTGTGTACAAATACACATATTTGTATGCGTGTTTGAGCAACGTATACGTGCAACACGCCCACTTACCGTGCCATCAACAATATGCGATGAGCATAAATACGTTCCTCCTCACGTCCGCAAATGAATACCAAATCGGCGCTCTCCTGATCCTCGGACAGACGTTGCAAGTCGGTGATGAGCTGTGGCAGGCCAGCCATAGTAGCCTGATCGCAGTGTAATGGTGTGGGGCAAGGTGGTGGAACACGTGTGCCCATTGTTGTTGCACCGTAGGCTGGAACAAACTGAGCGAATGTTCTCAGTTGTGTACTTTTGCTTGTTGTTGTTGTAAATGTATGTCTGTTAATTAATGTTGCAACAAACTAGTTGACTAGCTGCGTACTGCGTCCGCTTATGCGCTCTGCAACACAGTGGTTGGCAGTTTTAATTGTTTTTTTTTATTTTTTTTATTTTTTTCTTCGTTGCACGCGTTTGTCGCTAAGCTCTTTCGTTTGTTTATTTTGTTTCAGCTTTTTTATGCGTCTGTCTGATTGTTGCTGTCAACAGCGGTGGTAACTAATCATTTGTTGCACGTTCACGTTTGTCACTTGAGTCTCTTTCATGTGGATATATATGTATGTAGATAGATATATACATACGTATGTACCTTTGTGTATATATTATGTGAATGCAGTTAGGAGCACGTGCTATTTTCAATTTTTGTTGTTGTCTTTAGTATTGCTTTTTATATTTGAATGGCAATCGATCCGTATTTAATTGAACGACACTTGTAGCTTTACCGCAGTGATATCTGCGATTATATACATACATGTATTGAACTTGATATTATAAGAGTTAATTTCATTATATAAAACAAGTTCATTATAGTACGACACGGGACATGTGGATGGCACAAACCCACTGGAGAAGGACGCAGTGAGCTTTTTTACGGATGGGCTTTTTCACAAGGAAGGTTCGACGTTGGGAAGCTGCAATCACTAAAGACGGCCAAACTATTTTCTACTCGACTTGCACTCCTGCTATGTGAGAGCACTCAACAGCAACTAGGTATAAGGGAACTGTGTGACGGCATTTCAAGCTCCTTACGTACAGCTGCAAACGAAACCATTTGTTTTTGGAATAGGCAAAAGAACAGCTGGTACGATGAAGCGCGCCGCGTCGTAGTGGAGAGAAAACAGACTGCCTACCTCGCAACGTTACAATCGACCACAACTCTTACTGGGTGGGATAGATACCGAGAGTTGAAGAGGGAAGCGAGGCGCATTTGCAGACAAAAAAAGAGAGAAGCCGAAATGCGTGAGTAAGAAGGTCTTGACAAGCTGGCCGACAGAGGTAGTGCTCGTAAATTCTACGAAAAGATGCTGCGACTAACAGATGTTTCAAGACCAGAGTGATCTAGTGTAGAACCTCCAGAGGTGATCTAGTGTAGAACGCCCAGAGGTGATCTAGTGACTGAACTTTTCTCCAGCCTACTAAATGGCAGTGTAAGCATAACAACAAGAAATGGTGAACCTGATTTCCTAATCAATGATGATGGAGCGGACGTTCCATTGCTCTACCAAAAAGAAGTTCAAATAGCAACTTCTCGTCTGAAGAACAACAAAGTGGAAGGAGCCGATGGATTACCGGCCGAGCTATTCAAATATGACGACAAAGAACTGATAAGGAGCACGCATCAGCTTTTTTGTAGAATACGGCCGACGATTGGAATTTAAGTGTGTTCTGCCCAATCTACATAAAGGGAGACTTCACAATCTGCGCCAACTACCGTGGAATAAGGTTCCTCAACATCACCTATAGGGTTCTATCCAGCGTAATGTGTGAAAGATTAATGCCCACCGTCAACAAACTGTTCTGACCTTATCGGATTGGCATCAGGCCTGGAAAATCAACAACCGACCAGATATTCACCATGCGCCAAATCTTGGAAAAGACCCGTGAAAGGAGAATCGATACACACTCTTCGTCGATTTCAAAGCTGCTTTCGACAGCACGAACAGAAGCTGCCTTTATGCCGCGATGTCTGAATTTGGTATCCCCGCAAAACTAATACGGCTGTGTAAGCTGACGTTGAGCAACACCAAAAGCTCCGTCAGGGTCGGGAAGGACCTCTTCGAGTCGCTCGATACGAAATTAGGTTTCAAACAAGGCGATTCCCTATCGTATGACTTCTTCTACTAACTCATAGAGAAAATAATTCGAGACGCAGATCTGAATAGGGAAGGTACAGCGTAGGAGTGTACAGCTGTTGCCGTGCGCCCATGTTGTTGATATCATAACTTCGATGTCGTAGATAATTTTGTCTATTTCGGAACTAGTATTAACAGCAACAACAACATCAGCGTCTGATATCCAACGCAGAATAGCTCTTGGCAACAGGTGCTACTTCGGACTGAGTAGACAGTTGAGAAAATAAGTCCTTTCTCGACGAGCAAAGACCAAACTCTTAAAGTTCCTCATTATTCCCGTCCTGATATATGGTGCAGAGGCATGTACGATGTCAACATCTGATGAGTCGACGTTACGAGTTTTCGAGATAAAGGTTCTGCGGAAGATTTATGGTTCTTTGCGCATTGGCAATGACGAAAACCGAAGTTGATGGAATGATGGGCTTATGCAAAGCCATTGACATAGTTCAGCGAATGAAGAGACAGCGGCTACGTGAGCTAGGTCATGATGTCCGAATAGAAGAAAACACTCTAGCTCTAAAAATATTCGACGCGTACCCGGCGGGGGAAGCAAAGGAAGAGAAAGACCTCCACCCCGTTGGAAAAACCAGTTGGAGAAGAACCTGGCTACACTTGGAATCTCCAATTGGAGCCACACAGCGAAAGGAAGAACGACTGGTGCGCTGTTGTAAACTCGGCTATAACCTCGTAAGAGGTGTCTACGCCAATAAAGAAGAAGTTTTATTTCCTATAATCTGTTATTGACTTTAAGTTATTGTGTTTTCTTAATTTCAAGTCATAAATTGACTATATGTTTTTGTTAAATTAAAAATGCAAAAACTTTAACTATAGCATTATTAATATATTATTTTTATAAACTAAGTACTAGTTAAATGTCAAAAGTTTATAGTTTGAATTTTAATATTTCTTTAACCTCATAAGTATTATTTCACAATTTTCCAGATTATATTTTTATTTTTCAACATTTATACACAAACAATTTGTTAGCAAGCACTTGTTTATATGAAAATGTCCCGTTTCACTGAATCTTCCAAACATTTTTATTCTTATTTCCACGCTTTTATACACGTTAACAAATTTTTCTCATCATTAAGTTGAAAATTTGTAAACAAAACCGTTCTACCGCCACCAGCCCTCTCCGAATTGCCAACAAGCGGTGTGCGCATGCGTACGCGCAAATTTCCGAAACCAGTTTTCGCATTGGTTTTCGGCATTTTGTTGCTCTCAAAGTAAAGCTCAACCGCAAGCACACAATTATCAGCCAAAAAACCGCAGAAAACACCAAAGCAAGCAAACATGCGATCTGCTGCCACAAAAACTACCAAGAACTGTCGCAAAATTAACAAAAACCGCAAATTATAAAGCAAAAAATCTATTTCCAACGCTAAATTATATGCCACACTCACTTGTCTGCGCCTTGAAAAAGAGAATTTCGTAGCAAGATCTTTCACTTTACACAAATTCCTGCGGCACACAATATCACAAATTGTTTCTGTCTTCCCTACCACACACCACAACACGATGCAAGTGTGCTTCCTTTCTGTGCCGGGCCCTTTATGTATTCCAAACTATTTGGACTTTTTCGCGTTTTGCCGTTAACCCGAATCCGTACACGTAGCGCTCACTCTCGCGAATCCGTTGTGACTGAGCGTATTTGCTTTCAATTCGGCGGCACAATGCGCTAATTGTAGTTTGGTTCTGCCTGCAGATCAAACGCCAACACTCACAGTGCCTCGGCCATGTATATGGGTAAGCAGCTCTCTGGGCTTGTGTTGCCGCCGGTCCATGCACAGGTAGCGAAAAAATCATACAATCAGTTATTATATATTGCTTTGCTTTTGTTGTTGTCTAGATTTTATTTTGGTTAATGCCTTCTCTCATTCACATTGCTTTTTTGTTTTTGGTTATACATATGCTTTTCTTACCTGTCTGTTGCATGGCTTGTCGTGTTAAGGGCAATTGTGTGTCATAAAATTGCATACTTTTAGGCTCGAACATGCAATTGAAATCAAAGAAAAGTGTATTTGGAAATTACATCTTTCCGACAATTCTTGGTTGGATACAAATCCGATCCAAATTAGACTACGAAAGCTCTTCGTTTAAAAGCTAAATTTTTTACTTCTAAGAAATGTCATTATTTATATCTACATATATATGTTTAATTCACTGAACTTTATCTTATGAGAAACAAATGATCGTTTTATATTTTTGGGTTTAAGAGCGTCGCCGTACTTCAGATTTTTATCTATGAAGTGTGTAGCTTGAATTGTAACGATTTTCAAAATTAGGTTTTGGCTTACAAGGGTCCGTCAGATTTTATTTTTAATATATGCCATAAAATGAGTCCTCGCATACTACATTTACGTCGGACTCTAACATTAGCGTTCGTGGCGATAGAGAAAAACTCTTGATTAACTCTCGAAGAGTAAAGTACAACTAATTGAACTAAAATCGAAAATCTTATACTCAGTAAAGCTAGCAATTTATAAACTGATTTGGATTATTAGAAAAGAGTTAGCACAGGCTTTAATGCGTTAGGTTTTAATGGAAGGATTTATAGCTTGATTTCAATTATTTAGTATACAGCTCGTTGCTTGAATTCATAAGGGTGCCGGGCCTGGTGAGTCGTTGGGAAAGACGGGAGGGCCAAATAGACAAAAAGTTGCAGTGCACACCTCCATAACTATTATGATTTCTAATTTTAAAACTGTGGTACTATACCCGCCTCTCTTCATTGCGACTCCGGTGGAAATTTAAGTTTGTAGGCTTAAGTGAAGACAGATTTGTTGAACGTTATGTTTATTTCGATATGATTATATAGATTCAGTTTCAAAGCTATAAGGACAAATAAAGATAAACTTCATCTAAGTACAATTCCAAATATATGTCGTTTCAGAACGCAATAAAGTATGAAAGAAGTCGTTGAAAAACTCGTCTAGTATTGCTAAAGAACAGTGCAGTATTTGGAGAACAACATAATCTATTTGAGGTATAGAAAATGTGTGTCAAAGACAAAGGTTATCTGGATGACCTTTTTGCTTCAAAAATTTAATCATAAAAAAATCTAATCATACTAATACATATAAAATTAATTAGCGTGAACTGGCAGTTATATAAGTAGAACATAGATAATAAACAATGACAAAGCATAAGCTGTTCATTTTCCTCATTAAAATACTTAATTACTCGTATGTTCAATCATTTACGAAGTGTTGGAGCCTATATAGCACTGCCCATTAATGCGTCAGTCCTCATAAATTCACCAAATTTCAAGCAGTTAGGACCAGGAACAATAATGTACGTAGTGTTGCAATTTCTCAGCCTCATATTTGTTGTAAACCTCATTTATCAGTGTCAAGCACAAATGCCTACTACGGAAATACGCGAAAAATTAAAGGAATTAAATCAGCAAACGAAAGTGGAGACCAATATTTTCATCTATAACAGCAAGGAAGTGGAAATCAGTGACTATATCACCGGAGAAACGACAGTGATTTTAGTTAATCGCATGCAGACCAACTTTAAATTAATTTATCAAATTAACAAAAATGCGCTAGCCATCGTATTAGTTACTGATAGAAAATTTCACGACTTGCTGGACATATTAAATGAGCTGTTAACACGACTGCGACATCTGAAAGTATTGCTCATACTACCACCAAAACTGAGTGATGAAAAATCACAAGTGATGATTTTTAAATGGGCGTGGCAATCGGGTTACACACACGTGATGAGCTTGTATACGACAACAGGTGTTAACGATACACAAATAAGGCTTATGAGTTACACACCTTTCCCAGAGTTGCAGTTGGTAACAGTTGAGCGTTCAGAAGATTATTTTCGATGTACATTACCGCGAGATTTTCAAGGACATCCAATACGCACACCTCTCGGACAAAGCCCACCAATTGTGTTTAGTTATACAGATCGGTATGGACACCAGAAGTTTTCCGGTATGATGTATAATATGTTCCGTCATTTTATACAGGTGCACAACGCTACGTTGGAGGAAGTTGTGCTTCCCGAACCGTATCCGGAAATTGTAGAAATACAATCGGTGCTTGCAGCAGTGCAGCGAAATCAACTGGATATATCTTTGCATTTTTATTTTGCGGACTACGACAAATGGCACATAAATCAACCGCCATTTTCATTTCCATTTTATTTTCTTGTGCCGAGTGCAAAACCTCTTCCTTTTAAAGATATTTTGTGGGCACCGTTTGAGTCTAAGCTGTGGCTTGCGATTTTGTATTATATGCTTTTTACATCGCTGGTGCTAACCATCGTCAAGTATGTAAGTACTCGTATTGAGTATTTACATTCACTTGATTGTTATACTCGGCACATGGTGTTGGAAAATCTACATACTTTTATCGATAACTTTCTACAATTACTGCCATCACTCAGTTTTACCGCCAATAAGCGTTGTCAGCGTTCAAGCTTTAAACTTCGACTGAATTTAATATACATATTTCACTGGATACTGGCGTTCATTTTGGTGAATTACTACAGTGCTCTAATTGTTAGTTTTCTCACAACGGGAGTCTATCAACCGCAGATTAATTCCATTGCTGACGTCATAAACTCGCCTTTTAAAATACAGTTGACTTATTCGGATGTACTTTATTTTATAGCTGATGAGGAGTTGCGGCGAAAAGTTGTAATCGTCAGTCGGAGTGAGTTGTGGGAACAGCTTAAAACACTCAATAATTCCGTGATATTGTTGAATACAAGGTGGGCCCATGATTTCTTTGGCTCCCAACAAACAAATTTACTCTTCAAACGAGTACGCTTATTACAATCGGAAATTATTTGGGATGCAATGTGCGGCATGATAATGCCTCTTAATTCACCATATGTTGAAATGCTGAACGATATGTTATTGTGGGCTTTCAATACAGGTCTCTTTGGCAAAGCATACATGGATTCGAGATGGGAAGCTTATAATGCTGGGATCTTACACAAGCTACCGAGGGATTATGAAGCGGGATTTGCGCTAAATGTTCAGTACTTTTATTGGGCATGGTGGCTGTGCGTTGTTGGTTATATACTGAGCACTGGTGTCTTTCTTCTTGAGCGGTTTTGGCATAAGAGGATAAAGTGAAAAGTTATGTCTTGGAAACTATCGTGACCTGTTGGTCAATGATTCCGCTATATAATATGATTTGTGAATATAAGTTTGAATAAATATATTTAAGCGCATTTTGAGTTAAATTATTTTACTTGTAGCTCATTCATCTGCCATACTTAATCGCGTTTTCCCTCTATAGTTCTTAAGACTTTGTGCTTACAGCTTTTCATATTTATTAACTCTCGCTCTTGCGCTCTTTCATGGCGAGGCAAGCGCAATTGATATAGCAAAATAGTTTAGTAGAGTCAAAATCCTGAAATGCAGAATTGCGTTGCATTTCGAGCTTGACACTGTTGTTGCTGTTAATAATAGTTCCAAGAAAGACGAAATTATCTACGACTTCGAAGTTATGACTGTCAACAATGACGTGGGAGCCAAGTCGCTAGTGCGACGACTCTGTGTTTGAAGACAGGAGATATTTCGTCTGCCCTCGTTCACTACCAGACCCATTTGCTTCACCCTTATCCATTCTAACGGCCCGGTTTTTGAGGACAAGGACAATCGGCGTATGCCAGCAACGGTACACTCTTATAAAAGACCTTTTCTATTTAGTTCTGCAGCTCGAATTATTTGCTCGAAGAGTAGGTTGAAGAAGTCACACGTAAGGGAGTCAGCTTGTCTGAAACATCGTTTGGTATCCAACGGCTCGGAGAGGTCTTTCTAGATCATGACGGAGCTTTTGTTGATATTTCGTCTTGCCCTCGTTCACTGCCAGACCCATTTGCTTTACTTCCTTGTTCAGTCTGGAGAAAGCAGAACTAACGGCGCTGGTGTTGAGGCCGATGATATCAATATCATCGGCATACGTCAGCAGCTGTACAATCTTATAAAATATTGTACTTGGTCGATTAAGTTCTGCAGTTCGAATTATTTTCTCCAGGAGCAGATTGAAGAAATCGCACGATAGGGAGTAGCCTTGTCTGAAACCTCGTTTGGTATTGAACGACTCGGAGAGGTCCTTCCGAATGGCGACGGAACTTTTGGTGTTGATCAATGGCAGTTTATACAGCAGTATTAGTTTTGCGCCGGAGATTTGGCGCATGGTGAATATCTGGTCGGTTCTCGATTTTCCAGGCCTGAAGCCAACAGTTTGTTGACGCTGAGCATTAATCTTTCACACATTATGCTGGATAGAACTCTATAGGTGATTTTGAGGAACCTTATTCGACGGTAGTTGACGCAGATTTTGGGGTCTTCCTTTTTGTGGATTGGGCAGAACACATTTAAATTCCAATCGTCGGGCATGCTTTCGTCCCACAAAGAAGCTGATGCAAGTTCCTTATCACTTTTTCGATGCCGTATTTAAATAGCTCGGTCGGCTAGTCATCGGCCCCCTTCGCTTTGTTGTGCTTCAGACGGGTAATTGATATTCGAACTTTTTCAGGGTTCAGCAAGCTGGAAGCTGGAGAAATGTTCCCTCCATAATTTAGTATGCTCTGGGTATCAGTCACTAGATCATCTCGACCTCTCCCTTTTTTGTCTGCAAATGCGTCTCGCCTCGCTTGCGAGGTGCGCAGTCTGTTTTCTATCCACTACGACGCGGCACTCCTCATCGTATCATCCGTTCTTTTGCCTTTTCCGCTGAGCTTCTCTACGTCGACCTTTCCTTGTGTTTGTTGGTGTGCGTTTTTTACTGCATAGAGGCAGGTGCGTATCTTGGTAAGATAGTAGTCGGAGTCGATGTTGGGACCTCAGATCACACGCACGTCTAAAATACTGGAGGCGTGATATCCGTCTATCACAATATGACCGATCTGGTTAGTGGCTTTTCGATCCGGAGTCAGGTAAGTAACTTGATAAATTTTCCTATGCTGGAGTCTAGTACTACAGCTACCCATATTTCACGCCACGGCGAAGTCGATCAGCCTCAACCCATTTGGGGATGTTTCATCATGGAGGCTGAATTTACCGACATAGGTCACATCGTCCTTTTCTTACATCGGGGCGTGGGCGCAAATCAGCGATATGTTGAAGAACTTCGCCATGGACCCACCGAATTAACGCACATTTATACGGCCGCTGTGTTAAATGCCACATGGACCTACTCGTCGCAGTCGTTGATTTGTCCGTCGCACTTCTTGGAGGACGGTGATATCAACCTTTATTTTTACGAGGACATCAACCAGCTGGGCAGCTACACTTTCCCAATTAAGGGACCTTACATTTCAGGGGAGCGATGGTTCGCCTTCTCACTTTAGCTCGCCTTCAAACGGATGTTCTTTGGCGACATACTTTTTGGAGAGGATACTTGGTCTACAACCGGAAGTCACGAACTGCTTGACCCATATGTAAAAGAATCGTTTCTGGCCACTCCCAAGTGAATGGCACTCATTTGCGTGAACTTCTACACGTGACTTCATACTCCAGTTATACAACTTAAGCCCCCCCCAAAAAGAAGGTAAGAACAGTAATGGTCAAAAAGTCTGAATTGGTTCCAGTCTTACCACAAATGACTTCACGGTTGTGGCACAATGGGGTGTTAAGGAACACACCAGTAGAGGTGTAATGGTAGAGAATTAGAGAGTGCTAAGAACACTGTCATTCTCTGAATATAGCTTCATCTACTTCTCCCTTAGATTTGAACCAAAAATGAAACCCGAAGTTGGGGGTAATCTGTGAAATAATTTATTCGCGCTCCTGAAAAAGCTTTTTATCCCGCTGGTCCTACTTTAAGGTTTAAGTTCAAAACGAATCTTCATTGGTGGAATAAGGAACATGGATTTTGCAGACGCAGAGTAGAAAAAGTTTTCAACTAGGCTATGCTAGCAGAAAGATAGGAGTGTTGGAGGAGACGATTTGCTTTCTCTCATGCACTGGTGCTACACAGCAACAGAAAAACAATTCTGTTTTATGGTGCTGTAGTGTGCAGTACAGGTTTACAAAAATTTACATATCAGAAGCCACTGAAAAGGGTTTAGCGGTACTGTGCTTTACATGGAGGAAGTTCGAAGATCCATCCTCTTTTGGGCTTTTGGAATAGTATTAAACATTCCTTCTATATATAAATAGAGTTATGGTAGCCGCCCACAACATATAAAGCATACACATAACCCAGGCAAGCAACCTGTTTGACCATTGCAATATGTATGCTGCAGATGTTTTTCCTATTGGGAAAGCCGCATGGATGGCCTCTAGTGTATCAGCAGGTAACTTTATGGCTAACATCTACGTAGGCAGCCAAGCAGCTATCAAAGCAATAACCTCTTTTCGCACATCGGCCAAAAGTTTCTTGGGTAGCCAGGTAGCAGTGGAGAGTGTCGCCAGGAACAAGCAGCTTAATTTCAACTGGGCTCCAGCTCATAAAGGCATCGAAAGGATCGCGGGAAATATTGAGGGAAATAAATCTATGTGTGAGAAAAGAAGAGAAAAAAGGAGAAAAGACTGCAGGAAATGCCAAGAGCAGGGCATCAAAAAAACAATGAAGCATTGACGCACAAAGCTTTCTAAATTCTGAAAAGATGACAACTACCCATGAACTACTTGACGGCAAGGACAAAAACTGATCTATGTTTATTAGGCTGCCACGCTACCACCTAACCTTTGTATTTACTCCGACAGGATGGGTTGAAAACCCCATGTGTATCCATAATGAACAAAATTACTTTGACTCTTCACGATGGCTATCGGAATGACTTGTATATCTTAAAAATCTAGTTGTTTCCCGATTTAATTACATTGAGCTAACGGTAATAGGACAGGAACACAATTTAATTCAGTGAAAAAGCATAAGTTGTTCATTTTCTTCATTACAATACTTAATTACTCGTATATTTAACCATTTGTGAGCAGCCTATATAGCTTCGCCCATTAATGCGTTATTGCTCATAAATTCACCATATCTCCAACCGTAAGGATCAAAAATCACAATGTACAGAGAGTTGCAATTTATCAGCCTCATATTTATTGTAAACCTCATTTATCAGTGCGAAGCCCAAATGCCTACAACGGAAATACGCGAAAAAATAAAGGAATTAAATCAGCAAACGAAAGTGGAGACCAATATTTTCATCTATAACAGCAAGGAAGTGGAAATCAGTGACTATATCACCGGAGAAACGACAGTGATTTTAGTTAATCGCATGCAGACCAACTTTAAATTAATTTATCAAATTAACAAAAATGCGCTAGCCATCGTATTAGTTACTGATAGAAAATTTCATGACTTGCTGGACATATTAAATGAGCTGTTAACACGACTGCGACATCTGAAAGTATTGCTCATACTACCACCAATAATGAGCGATGAAAAATCACAACTGTTGATGTTTGAATGGGCATGGAAATCGGGTTACACACACGTGATGAACTTGTATACGACAACAGGTGTTAACGATACACAAATAAGGCTTATGAGTTACACACCTTTCCCAGAGTTGCATTTGGTAAGAGTTGAGCGTTCAGAAGATTATTTTCGATGTACATTACCGCGAGATTTTCAAGGACATCCAATACGCACACCTCTCGGACAAAGCCCACCATTTGTGTTTAGTTATACAGATCGGTATGGACACCAGAAGATTTCCGGTATGATGTATTATCTACTCCAACATTTTATTCAAGTTCACAACGCTACGTTGGAGGAAGTTGTGCTTCCCGAACCGTATCCGGAAAGTGTAGTAACACAATCGGTGATTGCAGCAGTGCAGCGAAATAAAGTGGATATATCTTTGCATGTTTTTTATGTGGACTACGACAGGTGGCATATAAATCAGCCCCCATTTATATTTGAATTGTATTTTCGTGTACCGAATGCAAAGCCACTTCCCTTTAAAGACTTTTTATGGGCGCCGTTTGAGTGTAAGCTTTGGTATGTGGTATTGTATTATTTGCTTTTTATAGCGCTGATAATCACCATCATCAAAATCATATGTACTCGTATAGAGCAGCTACGAAAGGCGCCGAAACGGTTGAATATTCGGAGAGTTAGTAGCGCGATCACTTCGCTAGTGGCTAGTCAAAGAAGTGAGAGGTCCATCAAATACAAGCTGAATCGTATGCTATATTTACACACTTGCTATACTCAGCTACGCCACGAGACATTTGAAAACCTACACTACTTCATCGATACTTTTCTACTATTACTGCCATCATTCAGCTTTGCCCCCCATAAACATTGTCAGCGCTCGAGCTATACGTACAAGCTTCGGCTGTATTTAATATATATATTTCACTGTATACTGGCGTTCATTTTGGTGAATTACTACAGTGCGCTAATTGTTGGTTTCCTTACGACGGGAATATATGAACCGCAACTGAATTCCATTGCTGACGTCATAAACTCGCCATTCAAAATTCAATTGTCTTATGCGGATATGCTTTATAGTATAGCTGATGCGGAGTTGCGGCAAAAAACTGTACTCATCAGTTGGAGTGAGTTGTTTGAACAGCTTAAAACACTCAATGATTCTGTGATATTGTTGAATACAAGGTGGGGTTATGAGTTTTTTAATTCCCAACAGATACATTTACACCATAAACGAGTACGCTTATTGGATTCGGAAGTCATTTGGGGTGCAATGTGCGGCATGGTAATGCCACTTAATTCACCTTATGTCGAAATGCTGACTGATACGTTATTGTGGTCTTTCAATACGGGTCTCTTTGACAAAGCATTATATGACTCAAGTCGGTATGCTTTTGATGCTGGGATCTTACACAAGCTACCGAGGGATTATGAAGCGGGTTTTACGCTGAATGTTCAGTACTTTTATTGGGCATGGTGTTTGTGCGTTGTTGGTTATATACTGAGCGCTGGTGTCTTTCTTCTTGAGCGGTTCTGGCATAAGAGGACAAAGTGAAAACTTATCTCTAGAAATGTTGTGAAATCTGATTTGTGAATATAATAGTTTGAATAAATATATTGTAGAACATTTCAATTAAGGGGGTACTCTTGTCTAGGGTTTTGAAAAAATCGTTTTTTTTTTTGCATATCTTTTCTTTGCAAGTTTAGACTTTCAAAAATATGACCTTGGAAGGATTTTTCAAAATTCGACTTATTTTCGGAGATACAGCCGATTTTGTGACGTGCCGTCCGTGTTCACTAGAATTGTCTCCTAAACTTTAAACGCGTTTTTCTCAAAACTGACGTTTTCGGAACGATACCCACGATTTCTCAGGTTCTACTGGACCGATTTACTTGACATTTTTATAGGGTCTTCTTTATAGGCTTGTCTATGGTTGGAACTAGCCCCATCCCCAAATTTTTATTTTTATTATTTTCAAAAATTCGAAATAGTCAGAAAAAGTGATCCAAAAAAACTATTTTTTTCAAGCAGTCACCATTTTGTGAAAAAAAAATTTTCCCACTTTTCCGTAGTTCCTAAAAAACGAAATTCGCTAAGGAGCTTTTACAATTTTCGGGTATTTTTTTTTCATTATCTATCTATTTCCTTATTGTATCTCAATGTAATGCTGAATATTAAGCCCTTAAGTTTTTAATAAAAAAAAGGAGCACCAATGTCAAAACTAGAACACTGTCGTTTAGTTTGTGTCCTTTTTATGTTCCTAATAATATCAAACAGAGCATAAAAGATATATTTTGTACTTGATGGTTCAAAAATCTATAATTTGCTGTATAAAAATCATCCAAAAGAGTTTCCAGTTACAGATTTCTCTGTCGCTGCCTCTGTGAAGCTCATTTACAGAGTGCATCATCATTTATGCCTCATATGTTAACTAACATTGAATGAGTTCAGCATTTACTCAGCAGATTAGTTGGCTAGATCGAAAACTTCTTTTAGTATATTTCTAACTCCTAACATCACAAAAATGCAGAAATAGTGACGTTCCAATCAGTTTAACACTTTCTGGTGGCGTTAATAAACAAAATTCGGAAATCGTATTGCGGACACAGAAAATTCCTTAGAGATCCTGCTTTGACTCCCTTACAGGCAAAAAAAATGAACTGCGTCATATTTTTTAAAATAAAATGAACATTTTTGGGATTGAAAAAGATATTAATTAGGCGTTGCTGCATGCCAGGCGAGCGAGTTAAATCTTTCACTTTCCTCAACAAAAAGCGGTGACACTGAATGATTTGACCACCTCTGACTTCTTCAACTATGGATTTTTTGTAAACCCAAATGAGTGAAAATCATATCGTACTAATATTACCACTGTCGAAACCGGGATGATTTGTTTACTTAAAAAAAATCTAATTATTTCCCAAATTAATTAGTGTAAACAAACAATGATAGCACATACGAAATTGGCCTAAACAATTAGGAAAACAATTTAACCTAATGACAAATCATTAGTCGTTATTTTCTTCACTACAATACTTATTTAATTACTCGTATATTTAACCGTGTCTGAGGCTATATAGCATTGCGCATTAATGATTGAGAACTCATAAATTCACCCCATCTTAAGCAGTAAGGATCACAAACCACAATGTACGCAGAGTTGCAACTAATCGCCCTCATATTTTTGTAAAACTGGTTCATCAGTACAACGCACAAATGCCTATTAATCAGCAAACTGAAGTAGAGGCCAATATTTTCGGTTATAACAGAAAGGAAGTAGCAGAAGACCCCCACTCCTTTGGAAAGCCCAGTTGGAAACAGTGGCGTAGCTAGGGGGGCGAAGGGGGCCGTCGCCCCGGACGCAACGTCTTGGGGGGCGGTAAAACGATCTTCGCTGTTTTTTAATGTTCAGAAAATTACTTCAACAAATTTTTTTACAAAATTTATTATAAAAGATAAAGAGTTGTACACTCACATTGTAATAATCTGAATAACAATGAAAAATATTAATTTTTACTGGAATACTCTTCAGTCTTTGAATTTGTCTTATATCTTTCATCAAAATAGTGATAGAACTTAAAGATGCACTTTTCTAGCTTTGTCTAGCGACGTGTCACTCTCACAGTTACCCTATGCTTTAAATGTAACAAATACCTTTATTTCTCCAAATTTTCAAAAATGCTATTTAAAAACTCCAAATCGGGCAAAAATTCCTGCAAATTGTGTCAAAAGTGTACAAGATATATGTATTTGGAACTTCAGGATTTACGTGGCTTCTAGTTCCTAAATTTTATATACTTAATATCGAAGATATTTTGTAAAAATTCACTTTTGTTCGAACCACCCCATGAAACTTGCAGGTAGGTAGATAAAGGGGGGCGGCAGAACTTTCTTGGCCCCGGGCGCCCGAAGTTGTAGCTACGCCACTGGTTGGAAATATATATATAAATGATCAGGATGACGAGAAAAGTTGAAATCCGGTTGACTGTCTGTCTGTCCGTCCGTCTGTCCGTGCACGCTGTAACTTGAGTAAAAATTGAGATCTCGATGAATCTTGATATGTGGGTTCCTTAGTACAAAAAAAATTTCGAGTTCATAGATGTATACAGTGCTTTACTAAGCACTCATTTGAGATATAAAACTCTAATTTAGTTCAGAGGGTAGCAGTAGCAAGGGCCACCTGTTGGCAAACATTTTTGAAAAAGTGGGCGTGGCTTCGCCCTCTAACAAGTATAATGATCATAGCAGCTAAATGACTTCAGCTACAATAACAAAATTTGCTGAGTGCAAATCTTATAAGAACTTCTACCGTCAGTGTGAAAATGGATAAAATCGGAGTATAACGCCGCTCACTCCCTATACAACGGTACTGTTATTATAAAAATTACTAAAAGCGCAATAAATCAGTAACTAATTACGCCAAACAAAAACCAAACTCTATAAGTCACTCATAATTCCCGTCCTGCTATATGGTGCAGAGGCTTGGACCATGACAACAACTGATGAGTCGACGTTGCGAGTTTTCGAGAGAAAAGTTCTTCGAAAGATTTATGGTCCTTTGCGCGTTGGCCACGGCGAATATCGCATTCGATGGAACGAAGAGCTGTACGAGATATATGACAACATTGACATAGTTCAGCGAATTAAAAGACAGCGGCTACGCTGGCTAGGTCATGTTGTCCGAATGGATGAAAACACTCCAGCTCTGAAAGTATTCGACGCAGTACCCGCCGGGGGAAGCAGAGGAAGAGGAAGGCCTCCACTCCGTTGGAAGGACCAAGTGGAGAAGGACCTGGCTACGCTTGGAATATCCAATTGGCGCCACATAGCGAAAAGAAGAAACGACAGGCGCGCTGTTGTTAACTCGGCTATAATCGCGTAAGCGGTGTCTACGCCAATTAAGAAGAAGAAGAATTACGCCAGAGACATTATATTAAGGGTATTCAGACCGAACTTATTATTCTGGAAATTCGTTAGTTGATACATAATTTTTGCTCTACCTTAGTAGCGGATGTAAATTTTGTTCTAAAAACTGGTCAAGCCCCTAGCTACCAAATATTTGGACTTCGGAAACTATAGTTGACTTTTGATCGAAAATGTCGGTCAATGTGTGAGATATGTAATTGAAATTAAGGGATAATCCTTCACTTATAATGGTATCAAAAATGGGTTGGTACCGACCAATACCTCCCATAGCCTCCATATTCCTAATATAAAGATTTTCGAAATTCCGGGTGACTTTATACCGTATATACCGTCAAATATGAGAGTTATCTTAACGAAGATGAAAAAACGTATTTTACAGTGTATCTTTTTGCCAAAAATAGATAAAATTGACATAGCCCCTATATAACTAGTATCAGGATTTCCGAACATCCGGCTGACTTTACTATATTTGATTGGTTTTTTAGTATGTATATTGTATACGTGCCATACAATGATTTTTGGTTTTCTAACAAACCTTATGCCGAATATGTCGGTCAGTGTATGAGTTATATTTAGTATATGTATATATAAAATTGCTTGAATTTCGTTCCTCTCGTTGACGTTTTACTTAAATTACTTAAATATTTCCCTGGCTTTGATTCTTGCAAGTTGCAAGAGTATAAAACATTCGGTTGCATCCAAACTTAACCCTTTCTTACTTGTTTTTATTGACTACATTGAAAAACAAATGACTATTACATAGTGTTATTGGACAGTTTGAAAGACGAAATTTTCGAAAAATGACTCAGATCTCAAAAGAAAGTTCACTGGGAAGAAATTTTAGTCGATTGAAGAGGTGATCCTCAAAACAGAGGCCTATTTTGAAGCAAACAACAAGTCGTACTACAAAAATGGTATCGAAATATTAGAGAGTCGCTACAATCAGTATATCAGCCTTGAAGGGAAATCTCTTGAATAAAAATAAATGGAATTTTGAAAAAAATGTGTTTTACCATAATAGGGCGGGACCTTTCAATTGTAAATGTTATGTTATGATGTCTGACGAGATGAATCGATTTTGCCATGTCGATTCGCTTCTCTCCATAAGCTGCATATTTGCCGGAACCGCCGATATCGCATCGCTTTAGAATATAGCTGCCATACAAACTGAATGATCGGAATCAAGTACAATATAATTTTAGTATGGCCATAATAATTGGTATAGCCATAATATAGACCAGATAAAAAAACACGTATTAATTCTCAAACTTAGATATTTTTAAAGAGTTATGAATAAACACCCGATAGTTTTCAATAAAAAATACGCCAATAAATCATCTCAGCTCAAAGTAGTGCTTCAGAACTAAATCCTTAAAAAAAGTATTTTTTCGAGAAATAAAAATTAAAATAAAATCCTGTCAAAGTATCTTCAGATATATTTATGACACTCATCGTTATTGGTTTCAACTCGTGTTTTCAACTTTCTGCCTTTTCGGCTGACAGAGCTTTGTTGAGAGTTTTGATGTCATCTTAGATATTTCAATAATACATTTTTCAGCCTTAAGCGTCTCTCAATGTCTGAAGAATTTAAATTTGTTACAAAAAATAGACGTATATTTCATTATCTTTTAACCAACCAGATTTCATCACATTTAAATATATGTATATGTATTATAGTTCTCCTTCCTATCTCACAATGTCTGCAAAGTAAATAAGACACTGATTAGATTTACTTCCAATTTAGCGATTTTCGCGCAACACAGCACGCTGCCACCTAAACACATACACACATCTACATTAAGCGCGTCATCATTTCATAGGTATGCCACGAGCAGGTTGCTCATACCACACGTCGCACGGCTTGTTTACAAATATTTATTTAACCAAATATGAAATTTGCGCTGGTGGAGTTTTGTGGGGACGCACACACATACAAATGCGTAAAACGCTAAGTTACAGGCAATGCAGTGCAAAGTGATAAAAATCAATTTAAATTCACTTTACTGCGGATAATTTAAAGTGATTTGCCTGAAGTGGGGCGAAATATCATTCGAAAATTTCTATGTAAAGGTGAAGTTGTTGTGGATTGCGCAGCATCGCACTCTGCTTTGTGCACTTTGTTGGGAAAGTGTGTGTTACAGCAAATATATAATATATATTTAGTATATGTACATATATAAGTCTATCGTAATCCTGCAAGAATGTGACGGAGAATTACTGTGGTGAAAAATCCATGAATTTTCTGTCCATATATCCTGTCATTTACGACGAATTCCTTCAAGTCGAGGTCTTAAACCGGACAATTGGCTTCCTTATCTATAGTTTGAACCTCTAGACTGAATTCATGGTGTCCTTGAATTATTTTTTTTTTGTTTTGGCTTATCTTTGGAGCGTTATTCGGTAGATTTTTGGATAGTTTCGAAAAGTTATGATTCGCTTGATGAATGCAGGGTCTTCAGCTAGGTTGTTAAGCACCTATGTTATTTCTTTGATGCCAACATTAAAAGTGGTGGATAGCGAGTTTTTGATGACACCACGACCTACACTGAATGCTTTGTGCAACTCAATTATTTGTGATAGAGCAGACTCCTCAGTATGCTTCAGCAGCATATTCAACGACTACACAGTCGTGATTCCATTCGAATTACAATTTTCAAGCAAACTCGTGATAAAATTTTTTTTGCAGTAACTAGATGAAACTCTCGGATCATAAAGAAACCACCGCCAAAAGGACACTAATTGAAAAATAGAAATCTGATTCAGCTGGCGCGCGCAGTTTCAATGGACCAGCCTAGTCAAATTGGATCAGATGATATAGTATATACATGATTTTCTACCTCCGCGACTGTACTTCGGAGCATGCGCGCACCGACTGGATCCCGTAGAGTGCGAACGAACGAGCGGCTGGTCAGTTGCCTCCGAGCAGCTGGAAAGTCAGGACAAACATTTCTGTGAGTGGTGCAAGCTGAAAGTGCGTTAAGAATTCGTTAGAGCAGAGGTATGCGATCAAATTCTGTGTAAAACTCGGTAAATCTGCGACAGAGACGTTTGGTATGATCAAACAGGCTTACCCAGATGTTGCTTTAGCAAGAGGTGGTGTGTTTCGCTGGCATGAGGCCTTTTTGAAGGGCCGGGAAGAGGTCGTTGATGAAGACTGTGCTGGGGGACCTGCGATTTTGACAAACACCAACAATGTGACCCGTGTGCGCACAGTTTTGAATTCAGACCGTTGACTACTTAGTCGTATTCGTTTAATTACTCAGATATTCAATTTATCAACACTTATGCTTCATGACATTGTGATGGAGCATTTGAACATGCGCAAGGTGTCCGCGAAGGTGGTTCCTAAAGTGCTCAATGACGACCATGAATGCCTGAAAATAAGCCTGAAAAGGCCGAAGATTAGCAAACATTTTGAGATGACAGAGGGAATCCCAGCAGCATGCACCTCGGCTCACAAGGCTATTCCGGAGAATGCCTTCCGTGACGCCATCAATGCTAGGAAATCGCGTTGGATCCACGCAGAAGGAAAGTTTGAAAGTTTTTAAAGAATTGTAACGATTGGTTCAATAATTTTTTTTTAAATCAACTGAGTCCTGTAGTACATATATATATCTATTTATATTTGTGGACCTTTTTTATGTATGTATCAGTGTCTATTAATATATTTTTATGAGCATAAATTCTTGTACTCTGAACAAGTTATATTAAGTTTGGCACGAAGTTTTTAGCACCCAGAATGAAACGTCGGAGACCCGATAAAATATACATGTATAGTATACTATATATATGTACATATATACTATACATCCATACTTATCCAAATAGACCATAAGTTTTTTATCGATATGAACCACCGTTATTGAACAATTAATCAACCAAACTCAAGTTCTTATATGGAAATTTTTTTTTATTTTTTAAGGTTTATATCGCTTCGGTGTGGGTTTTTTCTTGTTTTTTGTGATTTCTATTTTCATAACATCGCTGTCCTTTCTCATTAATATCCCAGAAGCTCGCCCCTTTGCAGCTGCTGCCACCATATCTTACTCAATTCCAACTCACTGGTGGCCTAACCTACTCAACTCGGTCTAAACAAATAGTAGTAATATACATATAAAGATTCGCTCAGCGCAGTTGAGTCTTTAGAAAATATATAGCATTTTCTAAGTAAATATGACACAAAGTGAAGCAGAAGTAGAACTGTTAACCCGAGCAAACGGCGCATACAACTACAACAAACCTTAGCAGGCTGACTGACTGGCTCCCTGCTTGGCTGCCGGCGCCTTTTAGCGCTGTCCATCGCTGTCGCGTGGTGTTGCCCTTAGCAAACGACATCAACGTTCAACGCTTTCTTACATCTGCTGATAAAGAAAGTGTTGCACGCAAATGAAAGCATTCAAAGTAGCGCCGCCGCACCGCGCAGCTGCAGTTTGAATGCTAAACATTAAAATCTATGAATAACGGGCAAAGGAAAAACTTGCTAAAAGCGGAAAATAAAATGTGAAATGCTGTGGCTTGCGAGCGTTTCTGCTTCGTTGACTGTGATTTGTTGGTGAAGAAAAGCATTTCAAATGAGGTGGCGCGCTTGTGATTCGCACTGTTATAGTTGCAGTTGTTGTTGTTTCTATGGTATGGCGATATGTTTCTACTGGTATTTAATGAAAGTTGACAACAACAACAGGAGTGGAACAGTGGTAGCTCCGAGTGACAGCAGTCAGCGATATTGTTGCTGAAAGGTGGCCATTAAAATTATGACTTCACACAAAGTAGGTTAGACAGCAACAACAACAACAATATGATGAATGAATGCAAAAACTAAAAGTTTAACAGTCAACATTTACTGCGTGCCTTCAACTCTCTAAAAAAAACTAGTCTTCGCTCTTCCCCTTACTATCCAGCAAACTAACAAAAAATGAACTCACTCTGTGATGCAGCTTGATGTTGACAGTCATTGAATCAAGATGAAAGTGCAATTGGTTTTGCACTATTTAATAGTCATATTTTTCGCTTTCTTTTACCTGTCACTTTTATATATTTATGTCAGTGCCTTACATACACACACACACGCACACACATAATCAACTTTGACATAAGAAAAGCTTTTAAGCGCGTTTAGTGATTTCGAAGTTCTGTATAGGAGCGATGTACATAAAGGGTGATCCAATTCGAGGTTTCCTATTTTTTTTATTACTCTTCCTCGCTAAACAAAATTTGGCTCGAAAACGTCGGATCTTCTTGGAAGTTTTCAAGAACTCAAAGAGTGAAGCGATGTCGCTTGGGTAGGTCAAATTTCGGCTTAAGATCTCGACAGAAAATGTGCCAAGTCGTTCCATATGTCAGTCAGGCGCCGAATCGATTCTTCACGGTCTTCGTGTGCACTCCAAACTACGGCTGCTATGTTTTCTTCACTGCGTGCTGGACGTGGTTTATTCGGACGAATATTGTCCACTAATGAATGCTAGGTCGCAAGATGGGTGATGGTGTTGCGAAGTAGCTAGTAGGCCGATTATGTTGACAATAAGTTAAGCGAAGCGCGCGAAACATATTATTTATAGAACGTGAATTTTCGTAGTAAAGTTGAACGATTTGTAAAATTTGTTCTGGCGTAAGTCTTTCCATGAAATACTGAAACAATTAAACTAACAATACTGAACAAAAATGTCATGACAGTTTGGCACGGCTTACGCGCGATCTGTCAAAAAGAGGCTATTGAAAAAAGTATCTCTACTTGGATCACCCGTTATCTGTGTACAAACTTGGATACGTACTGTTAAAGAATTCTACATGGCTATATCTTATGTCTGAATGTCCTGTATGGAAAGGTTGAACTTTTTATGGAAGATGAAAGCATTAAAGCTCCTTAGGTAAACGTTTTTTTGTATTGTATTAATTTAGAAAACCTATATATTTATTTTAGTTGGTCGAGCAAGCTAAATTTAAATCGATTTACTTCTCCAATCTCTAACCCTCATATCGAAGCTTTCGTTAGATCCAATCGAAATCAAAAAGCTCTAAAACGACATCAGATAAAAATTATTGTGATTTTTTACTCATCTTAGGAGCTAAGGCTTCCACCTCTTCTCTGATCGAATTCCCAATATACCAACATTCTTAAAGAGACCCCAAGTTAGTAAACCGTCGGTTTTAGGAAAGCAGTTTGGGTTTCCGTTTACCGCTTCTAGTTGGCAGTCCTTTGAACACTATCAGAGTTGATAATTTGCTAACATTCTTAACAATTTGATGGAACACACTATGCGCCATTTCTTCTGCTGCTCCATATATTGCAAAGAGAGAGTGTTTATAAAAGTGAAGGTTTTGAGGAAAGGGCGAACCTTATTATTTCTTATTCATTTCATTAACTACTCTGGAATAAGTGTGCCATAATTAATGTCTTGAGAATATATCAGTATTTTCATATATAGTACATACTAAAGGATGATCCATTTCGAGGTTCCATACTTCTTTAAAGAGAAAACACAGAAACTTCAAATTTAATGTGGAATGTTTATCATCATTCGAAAGAACATTGCTTGGCATTTATTTTTTGAAGATTATTACTTTCAAGTGTTGGCCGCGGCTACGTCTCAATTGGTCCATCCGTTGAGTCCAATTTTCGATGACCCGTTCGAACATTTCGACTGGTAACTGGCGAATGGCATGCGTGATGTTTTGTTCTAAGGCTTTTTGTACTTTACATATCCAAGAAAAGATCGAATGGTGTGATATCACACGATCTTGGTGGCCAATCCACCGGCCCATAACGCGAAATTATCTGTTCAACGAAGTGTTCTCTCAATAAATCCATTGATTGATGCAATGTGTGGGAATTGGCTCCTCCTTGTTCAAACCAAATGTCGCCGAGATCACGAGCTTCAATTTCAAGCATCAAATAGCCGGTTATCATGTCGCCATAATGGCCGCGATTGACGGTTACGTTCTCACCGGCATCATGTTTGAAGAAATATGTACCGATGATTCTATCGGCCCAAAAACCACATCAAACTGTATTTTTTCAGAATGAAATGGCTTAACTGAGCGAAAATAACAAGATAGCTTGTCACGACTTACGCGTGATCTGTAAAAAATGGCTATTGAAAAAAGTACCTCTACTTGGATCAGGAACAGGTTGGGAGAACTTTCAAATTTATAACATTAATTTTAGCAATACACTGAACAAATCGTACTCCCCTGCTGATATGTGATCTTTTCTGCAGAAGCTATACGATGTGTGAATTGAATTGATGCTTAAAGTAAGATCTAACAGATCAGTAATAACTTTTAAGGGTTAAAACTGGAAAAATGAGTTTTATAATATATTCAGCGGATTAGATCTTTTCAAAATATTTGAAATACTTTTATGTACACAAAAAAGTAAGGCAGAACCGAGTTTGGCCACTACCGAATATGAAAGCAATCCACCAAATGAACTTAACAATTTTCTTAATCAACCTGAATCTAATGGCTTTCGTAACTGCCAGCTTGGTGTGCCCAGGAATAGAAATATCTGCCTATTTTGACGGCTTCCACTAACCGTTCATATTCGTACGCTGCTCAGCTGTCATTTTTTAATACCCAAAACTGATTAAATGTCATGCCTCAGTGTTTGCCATTTACAGTGAACCCTATTCTCTGTTTGCCTTTGGCTTTGGCATTTTTGTTTGCTTCTATTAAAGCTGCTGCTGCTATGCCATTGCGGTTGTTGTCTGTCACAGTATTACTTGTATTGTTGTTGTTGTGTTATTGTTATTCTGATTTTCGACACTCATGGTGTTGCATCACGTGAGACGCTTGTGGCTGTCAAAATGACAGGCGGAAATTGATGCAGTGACCAGTGAAGCGTGCACAAAGTTTACCTCACAAATACACACAACTACACACACGCTCGTACATGTACAATTATATGTAGATTTATGCCAGCATACATTTGAGCTAAAATTGAAGCAGCGGAAGCGGCCAAAAATGAGGTAAGAAGCGACAAAAATCAGCAAGATAAGTGTGTGAGTGTTAGACGACTATCTCATACATATAATATGCACATACGAGTAGTATATATGTTCATACCACGTGCAACATCCTGCTTTATATGCCACCCTCTTGCATTGTCGCCACACGCTCACTTCTAACCTCAATTTAAGGGTTGTGCGTCGGCATGAAATTGAAATGACGGAAATTTATGCGAAAACCATCAGCAGCATCAACATCTCATCGGTGTGGAGTAATCGGTGAATCGTTGTGCGTTTGACAGTTTCACCTTAATGTGTAAGCGTATTTTTAGATGTAAACATTGCTAATGCCTTCTCTGTGCATATGCAAATGAGTGCGCTGAAGAAAAGCCCTCGAATCAAAAAAGTTTCACATCCGAAGATGAGCCTTAATGCAAAGAGCGGTATATACAAATCAGAATTACATATATCGCAGTGATAAAACAGATTGACAAATCCATGAAAAAACATTACGAATTTAGTTTAGAATATTTATTAATCTAAAAATACACTTCACAATTATGTGGAATGAATTCAAAAATCGAAATTGTAGGTTAGCAAATGCTTCTGTTAGAATTCACTTGTTTAGAGCGTTTTATGAGCAGTTAAAACAAATACAGTTCTATTAAAAAAACAAATAAAGTTCTAACAAAAATAAATCCATTAGAGTATGATTCGATTTAGATCAAATGGGCGGTTACTTGTTGCCATTTTGAAGGTAATTTCATATTGTCATGGCAATTCTCCTATTGGCAAAAAGCTGAAAATTCTTCACCAGCAAAATCATACGCCAAGTACACGAAAAGGTAGTGATCAAACAGTCTTCTATTGGCTAAAGATGGCCGCTTCTGCACGTTTGCTTCCTTCAGACGTTCCAATAGTTGACAGTACTGGTCCGAAAGTTTGACCGTTGGGAAGCAGTTCATAGTAGATGATCCCTTTCCAATTCCACCAAACACATAGTAAAATCTTTCTGACCGTCAATTCTGGCTTTGACAGTGGTTGCCCAGGCTAATCTCGATTCTAACGCCTTTCAGCCCAAGTAATTCAACCCTACAGAAATGGTTAGATTTTGTTGCGATTCTGCCGCGATTCGCGGGTGGTAATCCCGTTCATTAGGTTTATTGCATCCATTGTGCTTGTTTTCATTATTTTAACGATATTTTCGACATAGCAGAGTGGGGTACATCTTTGACTTCAAACATTTTCTTTTCACTTTTTAATACCAGGTTCCGACCGACACTTAAATTAGCTTTAGGCCGTTGAGTAGATTATCTCACTAATCGACTAGTTTTAGCAAATTTTCGCCACACAAAAATAACACTTGTTAATGCCGTCATCGAGGAGATTTGAAGCTAATCTCCCTGTGCGACCCTTAGTTAGTGCCAACTCTTAATTGTTCGCATAGACTTTAGACTTTACATATCCCCATAGGAAGAGACTAATGGTGTGATATCACACGATCTTGGTGGCGAATCGACCGACCCAAAACGTGAAATTATCTGCTTACCGAAGTATTCTCTCAATAAATCCATTGATTGAGCTGATGTGTGGGAAGTGGCGCCATCTGGTTGAAACCGATATCATTAGCTTCCATTTCAGGCATCACATAGTCAGTTAACATGGTGAGATAATTGTGGCCATTGACGGTTACGTTCTCACCGAAATCATTTTTGAAGAAATATGGACCGATGACTCCACCGGGCCACAAACCACACCAAATCGTTGACTTTCTGGATGAAATGACAACTCTTCAATCTCTTTGGGTTGCTCTTCGTTCCAAATAGGATTTTGCTTGTTTACATACCCATTGACTCAGAAATGGGAGTCTTCGCTGACAAAATTTGGCTCGAAAAAGTCGGATCTTCTTGGAACTTTGCAAGAGCCCGTAGAGCGAAACGCTGTCCTTAGGAAGGTCGAGCGGCTTCAGTTCTTGCACAAGCTGTATTTTGTACTAATTACATATCATTTTTGGTTGGAACGTGCCATAAGAAAACTGTAAATTATCGCTGGTGTCTACTTTTGACTCATCCTCAAACAATACTGAAACAAGCAATTACAAAACTGTTTGAGAAGCTTTTTTGGTACGAAATCTTATCTTTATAACCCCATTTAGTGTAATCCGATCCGATTTATACTACGTGCAATACTTAGGCCATCTCTTGAAAAAGTAATGAATTTCTTTCAAGACTTAATTTTTCTATTTGTGTAACTATAACCTTCGCTATAATTCAAAATTCGCTATAACAATTATCGTATGAGTTGGAATTACCTTCTCTCTAATACTTTCGAAGCAGTAAAATTCAATTTACCAAAACCAGCTTGACAAGCGGGCCAACAGGGGTAATGTTTGAAATTTTTACGAAGAGATGTGGCGACTTAGGTTTCAATACCAGAACATACTCTTGTAGAACTCCCAGAGGTGATCTAGTGACTAATGACCAGAGCACACTGAAATTATGAAGAGAACACCTCTCCAACCTGCTGAATGGCAGTGAAAGCATAACACTAGGAGATGGTGAACCCGTTTTCCCAATCGATGACAATGAAGCGGACGTTCTATTGCTCGATCATGAAGAATTTCCAATAGCAATTTCACACCTGAAGAACAACGGTGGGGACCAATGGATTGGCTGCCATTTTTCTTTGTAGAATATCGTCGTACGAGAGCATGTCTGACGATGAGAATTTAAGTATGCTCTGTTTAATCTACAAAAAGGGGGACCCCAAAATCTGCGCCAACTACTTTGCGATAAGCCTCCTCAACATCGCGTATAAGGTTCTATCGAGCGTACTGTGTGAAAGATTAAAGCCCCCCGTAAACAAGCTGATTAGACCTTATCAGAGTGGCTTTAGACCTGGAAAATCATCAACTGACCAGATATTCCCCAAATCTTAGAAAAGATCCGTGAAAAGAGAATCGACATGCACTCCCCCTTCGTCGATTTCAGAGCTACTTTTGACAGCACGAAAAGGAGCTGCCTTTAGCCGCGATGTCTGAATTTGGTATTACCGCAAAACCAATACGGCTGTGTAAATTGGCGTTAAGCAATATCAAAAGCTCCGTCAGGATCTGGAAGGACCTTTCCGAGCCATTCGATACCACACGATAAGGAAGCGAAGCAAATGGGTTTGGTAGTGAATGAGGCCAAGACGAAATATCTCCCGTCATCGAACAAAGAGTTGTCGCACTCGCGACTAGGCTAAATTCAACTCAGAATAACTCTTCCCAACAGGTGCTACTTCGGACTGAGTAGGCAATTGAGAAGTAAAGACCTCTGTCAATGACTAAAGGCCAAACTCTATAAGTCACTCATCATTCCCGTTCTGCTAGACGATCTAAAGGGTCGACGTTAAGAGTTTTCGAGAGAAAGGTTCTGCGAAATATTTATGGTCCCTTGCGCGTTGGACACGACGAATAACGCATTCGATGGCATGATGAGCTGTGTGAGATATATGACGACATTGACATAGTTCAGCGAATTAAAAGACAGCGGCTAAGCTGGCTAGGTCATGTCCTCCGAATGGATGAAAACACTTCAACTCTGAAAGAGTTCGACGTAGTACCTGCCTGGGGAAGCAGCGGAAAAGGGAGACCTTCTCTCCGTTGGAAAGACCAGGTGGAGAAGGCTCTGGCTGCAATTGGAATCTCCAATTGGCGTCAACAGCGAAAAGGAAGAACGACTGGCGCGCTGTCATAAACTCGGCTATAGCTTTGTAATCGATGTCTATGCCAATAAAAAAGAAAAAGTATACGAGAAATCTCAGTCCGGGTTATTTCACTATTTTTAAGCAGTCCTGTCAAATCTTCCAGAAGTTGTTTTCTTAATAAACGCGCCTGGAGAGTAGCGATGTTATTTGTTGAATGTATCTTTCGACCGTCAAAAAAATGTGCTTACCGAGAAAATCATAAGTTTACTTCCAACGAGTTCACTTATGAGAAAATTATAATTATTTTCCCTTCAGAGGATTAAAGATTCCTGCACTTCCTCGCCATTTGCATCAGAAATCAAATATGAGGGAATTGCGTATACAAACATTAAAGGCGTAAAATAACTCCCAGCGGGCGGTCAATTTTGGTAGCGGAAAACCGAAAAATAAACAGAAAAACAATATAAAAGCATGCAAAATGAACATTAACACTTTTCGAATGAAGAAACACTTGTGTAGCGTGAAGTTGGCGGTGGTTGAATATTTCGGATAAAGTATTTATGTTGCGCAGATCAACAATTGCGTAGAAAAATTCAAATTAACATTTTTTACCCAATGCAATAACACCTTTTAGCGAAAGAAGGGCGTGAAAATCTTATTACCGTTTTCACTTCTGTGGGGTTATGAAAAAACGAGACACTTAAGGGTGTGACGACAGGTCACTGATAGACCGTTGGTCGGACGGATGAACAAAACAGATCGATCAAAATCTACCAAACTGCAATCTTAATGTGGCTGCAAGCGATGATTATGATGGATTGTGTGATGGGTGATGAATATGTGTATAAATTGCGCAGTAAATTACTACCAAAATTTACTGAGGGTTGTTTCGGTTATTTTTTCATATTTTGTGAGTGTGGCCTTTAAATGGATGCTGCAAGGTGGTGGCGAATATGTAAATATAATTTATATGAACATATAGGAACTTAATGCATGCAGTCATTTGAACCCTGTTGAGCTGTCAAAATTTTTGGTTACCATATAACGGCATTGTATTGCCGTTGACACGCGCATCACTCTGACATTCCTTTTAGATTATTTTTATTAAAAGTGTTGCCGCAAAATTATGCAAATTATCTGTGTATTTGTTTGTGCTTTTCCTTGACTTCCATCAAAATTTGTATTTTACTGTTCAGTGAGTTGTAATGCGTTGTTGTTATTATTGTGATATCTCCTTGGATATAACTGTTAAGCTACCATCTACAACTACTTTTGTGTATAGATTTTGGTTTACATATTAGATTGTGGCGTTTGATTTCTGGCGTTGACAGCGCATAGCGCACGTGTTGCCGGACTGCTTGTTCGTACGCATTCAACTGTCAAATTGCGAGCGCAACTTAAACCATTATTATTATGATTAAATATAATTACACTGTAATAGTCGGGAGTGCCACAAAATCCCAAAACAAAAAATCCCCAAACACAAAATCCCCAGCTGAAAAAAAATCCCCAAACACATAATCCCCAAAATCAAAATCCCCAAAATTAAGATCCCCTAACACGAAATCCCCACCTTTTTTTGAGCCAGTGTCACAAAATCCCCATTTTTTTATTTTTATAAATATTATTAGAGATCATATAAAAAATAGTAAAACCGCTCTTTAGTTGAGTTTTAATTCGTAGTTACATATATATGTACCCATATATGACAATATGTGTATGTATAGATATAGACGAGAACGCATGACGGATTTAGAGGAAAAAATAATTATTTCATCAATTTAGCGACTAAAAAGCTAAAAATCGCGGCGATTTTAAATCTAATTTCAATGTATTTCACACAGAAAAAGGGGATTTTGATTTTGGGGATTTCGATTTTTAGAATATGCTTTAAAATTATAAGATAATTATTTTGGAAAACTTAAACTTCTACATACGCTCGGGTTAAAATTATGGTTTTATGGTGAAATCCTAAAAAATCTAAAACTTTAAATGATACAATCAAAAAGCTGATGATGGTAAGAATATCAAGTAACATTGTGGAACATTTTTGGGATTATTGTCTAGGGGGTGAGAAATTCCAAGTCCGGATGATCAGTATAGTAAAACCCTTAAAGGGTTTGGCGTTCGTATGTGTCAGTTTTTTGTATGACCTTTTAATTTTTTCCATATCTTGATGTTTTTCCGCTTAGTTGTAACATTTTCGCAAAAACGTAGTTTTTTTTTTTAGGTTAAACTACGTTTTTGCCAAAATGTTACAACTAAGCGAAAAAACATCAAGCTGAAGATTTTATTAATGCCTTTTTAGAGTAAACGAATCGAACGATTATTGTTAGAAACAAACCCCTATGTCCATTCTCTAGCTAGAAAGAAAATCTAAGAGTGCAAGTTTATCTCGCTAAGGTTAAATTTCAGTGAGATTGAACATTGCAGAAGATATTGCAAACTTATTTGCTGGGCTTGAAAGTAATGGGGGTGTAGGCGTTCTTTGTGTACTCAAACATCTATGTGTACTATAGCTCAAGAGTTTGGACAATTATTTTTAGACAATGAATAGAATTTTTAAATAGTCTATTTTCATAAACCTAATAAAAGGCTTTGTGGAAGTGAACTGAGTTTGATAGATTACATGTTTTCACCAAGGTCTGGTTTTGCAATTAGTTCCTAATCAATTTTCTGATAACCAAATAGTTCGAACGATTTTTTATTGTTATGAACCTTCGCAATATTATCTCTATTTAGCATTACTTCAATCTTAAAAACATGATGGCAATAAAATTACTCTGTATTGTATTCTTTATTCATTTAGAAGATTCTTTTAGAAACAAACACAGTAATTACGAGGACTGCTTTATATATTCTGTCCTATGGCAACACTAAGTGTTGCCAGGTGCAATCAGACATTTCCATTGGAAAGTTTGACATTTTTTAACATAACATCACTCAGAACGTTTTGTCATTTAATAGTGAATTGTTTTATTTACAGGGAATTAAAAATTCATCTCGGCCAAAAAATGGAATTAACTCGTGAACATTTTCGTGCGATCATTTTTCACAACTTTCGACGTGGATTATCACGACAAGAGTGCATCGATGAACTAAAATCTTTGTATGGCTATGAAGCACCATCCTATAGCACTGTGAAAAACTGGTACAACGAATTCAATCGTGGCCGACGCTCGCTCAAAGATGGATTCCGTGAAGGTCGTCCCAAAACAGCCGTTGTGCCAGAAAACATCGATGCCGTACGTGAACTGATAATGCAAGACCGTCATGTAACATACCTTCAGATAGAGGCATGCCTATGCATTTCTCCCACCAGCATACATCCGATATTGCATGAACACCTGGCCGTAAAAGGTTTGTTCTCGTTGGATCCGCACAATTTGACAATCGCTCAAAAAAGGCTCGTGTGGATTGGTGTAAAGAAATGCTGAAAAAATACGATCGCGGTGCTTCAAAAGACGTTTATAAGATCGTCACAGGTGACGAATCATGGATCTATGCGTATGAGCCCGAAACAAAACAGCAGACTACAAAACAAAAAAAAATAATAATTTTCGTTGAAAAATATGCCTATTTACATTATTAGGCCAGAAATATATATAGCAACCTACGTATTCATTAAAATAGTCTGGTTTACTTCGGCAGTCATTTGGAAACCTGAATCGTTTCTAGCTTCTGTGGCCATTGTCCACTTTCAATTTTTGACAATTTGACTTCATTAATCCCATTGTTTCGGTTACGCTCCTATCCAGTCAACTGTTAGAAAACTTTCCAAATAATTATTAGACGAATGCATGTCTAATCCTGAGCTTGTATGTATACAAGTATGTACATATATTAAGTTTGCCACGAAGTTTGTTACACCCATAAAATATATATCTAACTGATTATCGAACAAGGCTGAGTCGGTTTAGCCATGTCTGTCTGTCTGTATATATGCGACCCAGTCAAGTGAAGTGATATTTTCAAGAAATTTGACATGAATTATGGTCTAAAGCAAAGTTACAATTTCCGAAGGAATTGTTCTAATCACATATGTAACTATAGGATATACTTGTATGTAGCTGACATACAAACTGTACAATCTTAATCTAGTTCTTTTAAGGAATGTATTGTATATGTGAAGGGTATTGTAGCTTTGGTGCAAGCGAAGTTAACGTTTCTTCTTGTTATTTTTTATAATTTTTCACATAAAAAAGTAAATAAAAAACTTCAGGTCTCAAAAAAAGGGGGTTTGCCGCATTTATTGTACCATAACTTCTCTAACACACCTGTTACCCAGCTGTGAATGCGTTAATAATGACACTCTCCAACTATCGCGCACATATGAATATACATATACATACATACGTACATACATATGTATGTAGCTGAGAATAAAAGCGGCACTTCAACCGCGCTAGCGCGCTGCTAGTGAAACTCAAATACTCATATATCAACAAAAACAATGCTCAGTATTATGGTATTGGAGGTTTGTTTGAAAATGACTTGCATGTTTGTATTTAGTGTGACAACAGTTATAGTATTTAGTTGGCAAAGTCACACAGTATAGCGGCCTTCCGCTTTTTCTCTTCAGTATTTTTCTATTTTTTTTTTGTTTTGGTAAACAGTCGGGTTGTGTTGATGGCGCTGATCTGCTGATGGCCACCGTGTTTTGCCATTGTCTGCTGTTGGTGGCTGTCAGCGACACTTTTTTGACACTTGCAACCATCGACACTTTCGGAGCGCAACAATGTACATAGGCATCTCCTTGCTTTAGCGGGCGGTTGGGGTAGTTGAGTGGTGCGTATGCGGCTTGATGAAATTTAATTACTTTTTCATTGCGCGACGAGTTGACGTGGGGAGATTAAGTGGTTTCAGTAGGAGTAATGTCGTAAGCTCAATGAACACCCAGCGGGAACAACATTACATTAAATGGTGTAGAGAAGTTTGCTGCACAGAGCATCGTTTAATTAGTTCAAGCGATGTCTTTATCTTTATCCTTCAAATTGTATATCTACAAGTAGCTGTACTACCATACTGTCTTTCAACTGGAAAAATGTAACACGATCTAAAAATTAGAAACTGCATATAAAACGACTCCTGGCAAGGTGTTGGACTTTTATTTTGGATAGAGATTACAATGACCGCCTTTGAGTACAGAGATATCTTACACAACGTTATGCTACCATATGCCCTTGAGATGGTGTTATCAACAAGATAACTACTCGAAGCATATGTGGAGGTTGGTATTTTAGTGTTTCAAGTATGAAAATGTGATACGTATGCAATAGCCTAGTCATACCTTGATCTAAGCCCGATTGCGAACTTGTTGAGTGACCTTAAGAGAAGATTGGCAGCCTTTTCATTTCAAAATTAGGATCAATTATGGCGTATAGCAAAAGAACTTTGAGATGATACTCCATTGGAAACCTACCAAAAACTAATGCAATCCATGCCGAATAGTATAGGAAAACTTATGAAAAACCAGGGAGGATATACTTCTTCTTTGCTGGTATAGACACCGCATACGCGGTTAAAGCCGAGTTAACAACAGTACCAATTCGAGATACCAAATGCCGCCAGGTTCTTCTCCACTTGATCTCTTCAACGGAGTGGATGTATCTCTTCCTCTACCTCCACCAGCGGGTCCTGAATAGTGCGGAAAACATGCTGCACTATATCAATGTCGTCGTATATCTCTTCCATCGACTGCGGTACTCGCCGTTGCCAATGCGCTAAAGACCATAAATCTCCCGCACACTCCTGAGACCGACTAATCAGATGATGCCATTGTCCATGCTTTCGCAAAATATAGCAGGACGCGAATGATGAGGACTTGTAGAGTTTGGTTTTTGTTCCTTGGCAGATGACTTCTGCTTTTCAGTCCAAAGTAGCACCCATTGGAAAAAACAATTCTGTGTGGATGTATCCGTGGACGGAATAAAAGAAATCTTGAATTTTTTTGTTTGTATTTAAAATTTTAATTTGATCAGTGCTAGTTTTTGCTTTGAAAAAAAAAAAGATTCAGTTTTAATATTAGGAATGAATGATTTCCCACGTACATATGTATGTATATACATAGGTTTAATAGAGTAAATCAAAGATATAATAATATATGTACATAATGCAAAACTGTAAGCACACAAATTTATTAGAGGAAATTGGATGCGTTTATGATTGGATGTAGTTGCATGATAAATTTGGTTCCGTTCAAAATTGGAGACTTTTGAAACAAGGTAAAAATATTTTATTTTTATTCCACTTATTCCGAAAAATGGAATTATTTTTTAATTTAAATATCAACTCTCCAAAAATTGGAGACTTTTATTTTTTAAAGAAATTGCGGAGCAAAAAGGTAAAAACTTCAATACACATTTTTTGAATATTCAAAAACGTGTTGAAAACATGTAATAATAAAAAACAGTCCTCGAATTAGTATCAACCTAAAACTCTCCTCACAAGCGTAACTTGCTTACTGCTTTTTTGAACTGAAAAACTCATCGTCTATCTCTACAGGGACTATACTTAGCTTGGCTTGCTTGAATCAAAGTGGCAGTGGCATTAGCATCATTGCAGTTCTGACCCAAACGTTTTGTAATAACACTGCATTTAAGCCGTTTGTGGATGAAATCAACTACAGAGTGTCAAAATGCGAATAGTTTAACACATT
Source organism: Bactrocera tryoni (assembly GCF_016617805.1). Lineage (NCBI taxonomy): Eukaryota > Metazoa > Arthropoda > Insecta > Diptera > Tephritidae > Bactrocera > Bactrocera tryoni. Next base: position 64,260,954 of record NC_052503.1, on the reverse strand, counting down.
GCACATGTGCTTCGTACAAATCTAAATACACGTACATACATGCATATCATATGCATTGATTACTTTATACCATGCGCTCATAAGTTTTGGTTTTTTGTTTTGAGAACAATTGTAAAATGATTGAAATTCGTTTAAATTTGCATTTTTACGCGCATAGATGATGGCAATCATACCAACAAATGCAAGAAAAACAATTGCAGTGTCGAAAAAATTAATGAAAGCCAAAACCGGAATATATGGCAGATGTGTACCAGCACATTTGCACATTTGTAGTATGTATGAGTGTCTATAGGTGTGAGCTGATATCAGCCATAGCAGCGTAGCGCCAGCATTCGCATGCAAATTGCACAAAATTGATAAACGACAGCGCTGCGATGAGTAAGTAGCAGCTGCCAGTAAGCGTTTGGGAAAAGCAGCCACTGCTGCAACTGCTAGGGTGTCTAGTTAATGACAGCAACAGCGCCGACATGTCAATGGCAGCACCCAACCGTCTGCTGTGCAAACTTTTTGTCTATATGTCTACACTGTAGACGCTACAGAGCTTCAACATGTCATGCATTGACACTTTTATTGTCAACGCTTGTCACAATGCGTAGCTGCGATTTAATAAATGCTTATTTACTTTTTTCCTTTTCCCTTTTCCCTTTGATTACTTCGAATTGAAATGCTTTTTTAAAGTCATATTTTTAACTGCACATTCAACGGTATTTGGGTCCATACAATAAATGACTTTGTGCGTGTGTGTTCGCCTGCCAGCTGTCAACTGCACTATTCACTATTTCATTTGAGGGATTTTGTGATTTGCACCAAAACAGACAGTTTGCACCAATCATTATTTTGCAATTGCGTTAAATTACCATTGTTGCAAGGCAGCAAAGCGTTGCCACCAGTATGCAATCTGTGCGTATGCCAATTGAAATGAATTTTTGATTTTCACGCCAATCGAATGGCAGGCGAGGCATTGCAATTGGTATTAATAGCATTATGGTTTTAATTTATGCATTCAATTGGTTGGTGTGTAAAGTATACGTAACCGGCTGTTAGTGAAGAGTGGCGTTTAAGGGCCAAATGCATACATACATTCATATACATAAATTTAATACATCGGATAAAATTGTTTTAGTAAAATGTAATTTATTTAAATGTCAAATACTTAAATTTTGAAATTTTAAATTTTTTACAGAGAGAATACATACATATTCATGTATGTAAAACGCATGATTTTCTAGGTCTCCGAAATCCCAAAAAGTCTCCACTTTGTAGAGTTTCAAACTTGTTTGTATTCGTATATAAAATCACTATTTAGGACATTTGCCACAATTTAAAGTAGTTTATATATAAACGAATACATGGAAATTTGAAACTTTACAAAGTGGAGACTTTTAAGTTTTCTCATTTAATAGACATATATGTACATATATGCATTTTTTCTGTATAAGAACCTACAATTTAATTGTTCCAAAAATTATGGAGGAACACGTATGTATGTATATGCAATTTTGTTAAATATTTAACTGTAAGCCCAGAAAATATTTAATTTATCGAATTATCAGGAAATCTTCAACTCTCCAAAAGTGGAGACTTTTAAAGTTGATTTTGTAATTTCGTGAGGTAAAGGATTCTCATTAAGTTATACACAAAAAGTGTACATTGCACATTAAACACTTGTCATGCCACAGCTTGAAGAAGAAATTGGTACAATTAGTAATGCAAGCAATGCTACTTCGACAGATTTTTTTCATTCAACATACATATGTATGTATGTATGTACATATGTACATAAATAACATCCCAAACCTTTTCAAAACACGAAACTATTTATCTCCTTTTCATTCAAATTTTACGCAATTTTCTACAAAATAATCCATGTATTACGACATTTAGTCTGCTTTAAGTAAAAAACTAGGTATCCAAAAGTGGATTTTTATTTTATGATATTTTATTTAAATAGGGTATGAAATAATTATATAGCAGGTAAACTATAAAATATATATTTATATATACATATATGTTGACAAAACAACTCTCCAAAAATGTACAATTTGCAAATACGATTATCTAAAAGTCAGATAGCTGTGAACTTACCTTACATTTTTCCGCGTATCTGTATAATTTTTAATATAGCAATAATTCAACCGCATATCAAATATGACGGTTAACACGCAGAAAATGACTTTCCACCGGATGTGATATAATGACAATTAAATTTTACACCCCTTTGTATTGAATTTTCATATTTTTTTATGCGCGCAATGCTTTTAGTCCTTGGCATTTCCGGTGCTTGCTGTCAGCTTACTTTTTCCAACTATGTAGCTGTCAGCCGCACGCTTATTAAATGTTACCACTTGTCTTTTGTAAGCCACCAAGACAGCAAGAAATACGCCTGCTAACGGTTTTCCTACCAACTCATTGCAACGAATCTCTACATTCGCATTCGCATCGTTCATTCATGTGTAAAATATTAAAATTCAATTAAAATGGCGTTAATTTCAACGCAAACGACACCCACGCCAATAATGTAAATGACAATACTGCCAATAAATGCAACTGCAATTGCAGCCAGAGTAATAATAAAAAAATACAACAACAATAATAATAAAATATAACAACAACTGCTGTCCATTGTGGCAGTGTGTTTCGGTGGGGATGCTGTGGCTGTCATAATTGTCAGCATTCAACTGACAGAGCATTCGAAAATTTCGAATGTCAAGTGTGTGTATATAATATATATATGTACATCCATATATATATGTATATTTACATATGTATAATAAAGCTGCGCATCCTGTCGGTGAATATCAAAATACGTCGGTGCGTACGTTTGTATACAAATGTATACATAAATTGTGCGAAGTAAAACGCTGGAAACGTAATAAATTATTATGGTAGCCCAGTAAGTTATAGAGTTCATGAGAAAAGTCTCAACCAAAATTGTTACTATATTAATAAAATGAGATATTTACTTTAAAATGTAGAGCTAAAAGTATACATAAATGGAGACTTCATTAGCCTGCCAATAGTTCGCCCGACTTTTAGCTTTATTGCTTACTGAACTTTCTGAAGTGTGTTTCAAACGTTTACTGACACTCTGAAAGAAGTGGAGACTTTTATTTAGTTAACATTTTAGAAAATCTCCAGTCAAAATTGTTATGCCATAAACTTTTAAACGAAAAGTGCTAATTATTATAACTTTCCAAAAGCGACTTTTAGCTTTATTACTCACTGAACTTTCTGAAGTACGTTGTATACGTTTGTTAGCACTTTAAAAAAGTGGAGACTTTTATTTAGTCAAAGTTTCAAGAAATCTCCAGTCAAAACTCTTATGTCATAAACTTTTGAACTAAAGGTGCTAATTTTTACAACTCTCCAAAAGCGGAGAGTTTTTCTCTTGTAAAAATTAGAAATAATTTCCAAACATTTTTCATATAATAACAGTTGCGCAGGTCAAAATCAAACTCATACAACTCTCCACGTGTAGAGATATTTACGAAAGCTTTGCTATACAACTTTCTGCAAACTTTTTCTTTATTAAATTTATTTTTACTATTATTATTTTGTTGTTTCTGGTATTCCGACTCTATAATACCTTTGGCTCACTGGTCTAACTTAGTAATATTTATTAAGCTTTCCACACATAAGTGTTTGTTTGAAAATAACAAAAGAGAATATGTGTTTGTCCACATATGTATGAATATGTAAATGTCACCTATCACTTCATAAGTTCGCTTTTACGTCCGCATTGCAACTCTCTTGATCGCCCTCACTCACACCCAACCCATGCGCTGTGATATGCAAATTTAACACTCACATCACCAACGCTGCGACAGCTGTGATAATGGTTAATTAAAATGTTGTGCAAGCGTAGTGGGCGTTGTTACTTCTGGAGAGTGTCTGCGTGTGTGTAGGTCGAAAGGACATGGTTACGGGCATTCATATGCAGCTTAAAGTGTGAATGCATGTGAAGGTGCGGTTGTTCAAGAAGTGTGAAGCACATACATATATACATACATACATACATATATGGTAAATATAATTTGTGTGTACTACGTACGCGCCTTCATTAGTGTCTGCTGAGTTGTTGTTATATAGGAAAGCGCAATCAATGCTGCCCTGCCGCTGACTTAACAGTCTGTCTGGCAGCTTGGCTATCGGCTGACAGCAGCTGCTGTCACAGCGTATAGCCTTTTTCCTTCGCTATCACTCATATTCGGTATGTTACCACAAATAGCAAAAGAAAATATGCAAAATAAAAACACTCCCAGCATAACGATGAAAGAATATTTGTGATAATAAAACGAGAAATCAATGTAATTTATGGATTTATGCGTAGAGCGGCACTGTGCAAAATTCTATTAATTATACATTTCCCGATTTTCAATTTTTCAACAGTCGTTGCAGTGCGGTCAATATTGGCTTCATGCACGTGTATTGATGTGTATTTGATGGTAAAATTAATATTTAATATACTGTGGCATTGGTGGTGTGGCCTTATTGATTTATGATTGCATTTATTTGACAGTGAGCTGGAGAAGTTGATTTAATTTTTGGAAATTAACATTTGTAGGGGTTCATGCCTTTGTCTTTTACTGTATCCAAAGAGAAATGATGTTGGCAACATAATTTTTCGTATGAAAGTGTTCTAAAATTACAAACTAAAATAAATTTAAATATAATTTTAACGAAACACAAAAAAAAAAAAATGGTGAAAATATTAAAATAGAAAAAGTTGTGCAAGTGGAGAATTAATTTTTTTTAGAGCAGAAGTTAAAAACAAATTTAATAACAACAATAGCAGCAATTATAATGAAAATAATGTTTTTCAAAAGTCTCCAAAAAGTGGAGAGTTCATAATTTGTTAATTCTAAGGGTCAACAACGACAAAACGATCGTTTAGAATTTTTAAAGATAACTTAGTTATTTTTAATTAATTTCTAGTTAAATTTACTGATAAATATTTATTTAGTGTTATGATTTCTTAGCTTAATCGTAACTTACAACTGATAAGCACTAGAAGAATCAGAGCTGAAAATAACGAATCACAATAAGACGTATTAATATGTAGTAGATAGCACTGTAAATATTCCAAGTGACTACTATGCAATAGATGAAACGAGTCAAACGCCATTAGCAATTGTTATAAAAATTTGCATTTTTCAGCGCAATAACAACTTTTGATTATTATTTTACATTCTCCGTTAATTTAGTTTTAATAAGTGTTGGTAAATTTTAATTTTAATGCTTTCACAACCAACAAATTCATTTAGCACGCTTTCAAACCATCGCCCACACACGCCGCATAAGCCATCATATGTGGTATTGTATTCTGTTCATAAACGCCTGTGAAGAGATGAGACCACGGACCGGAAGCAAAAACGGCCACATCTTCACCACCATGCGTGGCGCTCTCCAATGGTGCTGTGGCGGGGAAGGTGTTCACACCAGGGCGCACTTTTGTTGGATTACGACGTTTATATTTATTCGTATTATAATAATCCTCGAAACCGGGACCATTGGCATAGCTCAGCGTTAGATAGGGTAGGTCATCAGCAGCTTCAGATGGTGCGACATTGAATATATCGCTATCACGATCCTTGTAAAGGAAGAGAAGAAGGAATTGTAGAAATTTAATTTAAACTTCCCACTTTCTGGTTGTATATAATCTTAAATGTAAAAGTATTTTGGCTTATCAGTGTTAAAACATTACACATTTCTCTTTTATATGCTATACTCTCTTTTTTACTAAGCTCTGACAGTACACATAACTTTTTTCTCATTTTCACTATCTTCCTCTAGATATACTATACATACCTGATAGCCCGAGTAACTGAAGCCGTGCGAATGATCTGCGGTAACAACAATAAGCGTATCCTCCTCCGAAGTCAATTCACGTCCTGCTTCGATTGCTTTTGAAAACTCGACCGTCTCATCTAAAGCATATTCCGCCATATTTGAATGATGCGCGGTATCAATACGACCGCCTTCGACGAAGAGAAAGAAACCGTTATCGTCCTTTTGTAGCATCTCAATAGCGCGCACGGTCATTTCCTTCAATGTCGGTTGCGTATCGGCCGCGTCCAAGTGATATTCCAAGTGCGAACGCTCGAACAGACCCAACACGCGTTTATAAGAATTCAAATTCAAGTTGAGCAACTCATCACGCGTCTCCACATAAGCATTATCCGAGGACTGTTGCAGGTACTCCTCAATCAAATTGCGTCCATCCTGGCGTTTGCCCTTCTTAAAGAACTGCGTGTCTAAAAATTCACGCTTGCCACCGCCGAAGATCACTTTCAACCGCTTGCCAACCTCACCGTGGATCAGTTGTTGCGCAATGTCCGCTAGACCCGAATCGGCGCCACAATCATCCGACAACACCGCATCATTCTCCCACTCACGATCCGCCACATGCGCGTAGACACCTGCCGGCGAGGCGTGCGTGACGCGTGTTGTCGTCACTAGACCGGCAGATTTGCCAGCGTCCAACGCCCACTTTGCAATCGAATGCACGTGATTACTCGTATCGGCCATACCCGCGCAATCGGTACGTTTAACGCGTCCATTAACGCCGATCGTACCGTGATTACCCTTAACACCGCACAGGTAAGCGGTGGATGTGACCGCCGAATCGGGCACCATCGTATTCACCGAGTATGTTTTCGAGAAACCGGTGTAGGGAAATTTCTCGAACGACAACTGTTTCTCGGGACCGCCGAGTAGGTTGCGCGCTGCCGCAAACGTCGTCAAGCCCATGCCATCGCCCAAAAAGAGTATAACATTCTTAGCTACACGCTTATTGCGCTGCGCAAACGTTTGCTGGCGCACAAATTTCTTACTCAGCTCCAGCCAAAAGTCACTAGTAAACTCTGGTTCGCTGTATGCCTCATTAGTGCGTTTTGTTGGAAAATTCGGGTGCATAGCGCTTTCCATGCAGTCATCATTGTCTGCTGCCAGATCGCAAGCGGCAGTGAGTCCCGCTTCGGCAGTGTTGTAGTTCGGGAGCGCGACGACCAATAGCAGTAATGCTATGAACTTCGGCAATTTTTGTTTCAATGGCGACATGTTTAAGCAGACTGCTGTGGAGAGCACGCGGATACGTCTTTTATAGGCGACGTGCTCCGATAGCGTTAATCGGGCGAAATTTCCAAAGGCGTTGAATGAAGTGCTACTGTCTTCGGATTGGCTGCGAATGGGATATTAGCGCATTATTGCCCGACAATCAGACTTGATTAGATTACTAATGCAGTAGAAACCAGTAGAACCCGCACGTGAGTCACGTACTTATATAGGGGTGACGCTCTACGACACGCTACAGTCGTCGTTGTGTCGTAGAGATTTTCGGAAGCGCTGTTGGCGTTTGCAATAAATTAAAAGCTTGCCTTACGTGTTTTCAAAAATTTTCGATTTTATATTATTTCACTCATTTTTGACTTTCAACTTCTGCTTCATGCCAGAAACTCTCTTTTATCAAAATTTGAATAAAAACTGCGTCACTTAGCAAAAAAAGTCAACAGTAGCATTCGCTTGCCGGTGACGCTCACTTCACTCAGTTCGACTCACTTCTTTTCGCCTTGTACGCGTAGCGTTTAAAGCATGTGCAATCTTCGTTGGTTTCTATTGGGCCTTTTGGTCTGCTTCACAAGTGTAACAACCGCCGATGAATGTAAGTAAATAGAATTTACAATAAAAATATTCGATGACAAAGAAAGCAAATGACGTGAAAATTATCAATACATGAAAGTGAAAGGTTTCTCACGGTCTACTGTGTTAGTGTTTAAAATCGCATATCTTAAATGAGGTTTTCATAGCGCGCATATAATTAAAAAGTAAACAGTTTAAATGCGGTTAAACAATATACGAAATAGGTAATTAATCGTTTTTTGTTGAAATGGTATTTTCGTCGCTTAAACAAGCGCGTAGATTATAAAGTAGAGTGTGTTATGCGAAATCCAGTTCTTGTTATTATTTATCATATATTGGCAGCTGTAAATGCACTTCATTGAACTTGAACTGCCTTGCTTAGCTCTCATGCACGTTATGAAGCGAGTTTGTTTAAATTGAGATGGCTTTAGCTGAGTTTATACTTAGTTATATATTTACACATACGTTTTTAGACGTGCGCCAGACAAGCTTATGCATAATCAGTCATTTGTACAATAATGACATTTTTCTTAAAAGTGGAGAGTTATTAGAAATTGAAAAACTGAAATTTTTGACATTCTTGGTCTTATCATGCGTAATTGTGCTTGTTTCGAGAACTCTCCAAAAAGTGGAGAGTTATTATAAATTGAAAAATTGAAATTTTTGGCATTATTTTGTCTAATTTTGCATAAGTGCGTTTGCTTAGACAATTCTCCAAAAAGTGTAGACTTATTATTACTTATGAAAATTAAATTTTAAGTTAAAAGCACAAAAGTAAAAAAATGTGCGCAAATACCAATTTTACAATTCTACAAAAATGTAGAAATGTGTTAATGATGTATTCTTTATTTTACCATTGAAATAGTAAGTAAAAAAATAGCTAGTAACTGTTAATTCTTAAACAAATAAAGTCTCCAAAAGTATAGAGTATGAGTTTTGTGATTTTTTGTCACTTTGCCTCTATAATTTAAATTTTTATTATAGAATGCATCGTTGAGGCTGAGTATTAGAACTCTATAAAAAATTTATGCAATCATGAATTTTACGATAAAAAGTGCGCGCCGCTGAATTTACTATATGGCTTCAGTATTGCATTGCGGAAAGTTCTGCAAACAGTTTGTTTTATTTTTTTTTATTCATAAAAATATGTAGCTTTCGGATTAAGAACAGCTAAATTTTATAAAGCTTTGGTGATGATCTTTTTGACCCTAAGCAAACAATTGATAGCAAACTTCTTAGTTCAAACAATAATATAATCGACTTGGTTTTTGGGTACAGTCAAATATTGTCTTCAAAACATTTGAAGTGGCTACAGACCAAAACATTCAATATTTAAGCAATAAATCACAAAAAAATAACTTTGAGATAAAGAGCAGATTTATATGAACCTTGGCAATTAATTATGCCAATAATCTATTTAAGCAAGTAATCACCTTATTTAGCAGCTATTTAATCAGCTAATAAATCACCCATGAAATGTTTAAAATAAACAAAACGTGTGCAAAACGGTAAACGTGACAATATAGAACCATTCTCAGTTGCTGCCCAAGTCCACCGCGGGCACTCATGCACCTTTAAGTAACAGGTGACTTACTCGTGATATGCTTAGCTCATGGAGAATCATAAAATTGGTGGTGAGAAAAAATCACTATAAACCAATAAATTTCTATGAATGAGACATACATATATGCTAGGTATTAAACGATTAGATTAGCAATCGCAAGATAGTATAAATCAAAATCTTTCCAGCAGTTAAAAACTTAAAAATATTTTAGCAATTGATTGTGACAATGATTTTTCATTATTTCAAGTACTTTTTTCGCATGCAGTGAATTCATAACTAATATAGACTAATATAATGTAAACTAGATTTTAATTCGGGTCCTCCTCCTGCTTTTTATTTCTTATTATCGATAGGTTTTATCTTGCTTCTAAATAGTTGAATGAATATCTCGTGTCATAGGTTATGCAGGAAACTGACAACAATCATTTGTATACTCTTATATACAATTATATTTATAATCAGCCGAAATCATCATTGAAATTCATCGAAATGGAATTGAACATCTCCAAAACATCGATTTATCGCATTTTGACCGAATATTTGGGCTTACGAAAGGTGTGTGCACGGTTTGTTCTGCACAAATTGACTGACGACCAAAAATTGCTCAGAATCCAACATTCGAGCGACGCTTGTGACCGATTTTTTTTTACCAAAAATCACACTTTAACCATTAACCACTCCCCATATTCACCTGATATGGCACCGTGCGACTTCTTCCTTTTCGGAAAATGCATTTGCTCATGAAAGGAAAGCGTTATGCAGACGTAGAGGCTATTTAAAAGGCTTGCACCGGCATACTGGCGGCCATACCGGCCAACGAGCTAAAACACTCTTTTGATATGCTTTTGGACCGTGCAAAAAGCTGCATTGAAGCTGAAGGAGACTATTTTGAATAAAATAAATTAATTTTTTTTTAGTCCTGTGTTCTTTGGAACGCTCCTTGTACATATACATATATGCTTCATGATGATACGAGTTGAACTCCGAGTTACTGTCTGGCTGTCCGTCCGTTCATCCGTCCAAGCTGTAACTTGAGAAAAAATTAAGATATATTGATGAAACTTAATACAAACGCTCGTATGTGCTAAATATATATAATTATTTTAATGTTTCTAACAAAACTTTTGGCGAATATGTCGGTCAGTGTATGCTTACGCCAATAAAGAAGAATTATCTTCTTTCCTTGGATTCCAATCTTCCGGTTGAGGTTTTGCACCCTAAGGTATACCCTTGGCTTTAATTCTTTCTGTATAAAATGTTCGTTTGCACCCGAACTTAGCCCTTCCTTACTTGTTTTCGATAAAGTTAAGTGTTTACGAGATGAATATCAATGCATATAATGTATATTTTTAATTATGAGTGACTATTTTTGTAGTGCAGGGAATTTCCAGCGAAGCTATGTGATAATTGATAAACGATTCGGTTCAGTGTTCAAAGAGTACTCCACTCTTCTTGCCCAGAGCTCATTTATTTTTGGAATTCCATATACATTGACCCACTATATATATATAGTAGTCATGTAACATTGACTTCCATTATACTTTTCGAAAATAAGTGTTTGAACGTACTTAAAATAGGTATTCTTACGGTTATAATTACCCGATTCGATCGATATAGCTTATTTCCCACTGGCTCTTGATTTATGGTGTATGCAAAGAAAAAAACTCGGAAATCTCGAAAAAGTTTAAAAGCCATTTTACAAAGCGGATCGCCAACTATGTTAAAAGTTTTTCTATTTATAGCAAGATCTACTAGAAGAGGCTCCACTAACAACTTTCATGCAGTCGTTTATTTTCTCGACATTTGTGTATACTTTATACAGTTATACAGTCTATACCTAAATTTACAGATCATGCACGATTACTTGTTCCACGCTATGTGAAATCCGCGAGAGCCACCGAAGAGCAAACAACGGAATATTGGGTAGATAAAGCACAAAGCATACTCGCCGACAAACTAGAGCAGTTATCGCGGCTCAACACGAATCGTGCCAAAAATATAATACTCTTTCTTGGCGATGGTATGTCGGTACATACAATAACCGCTACACGTGCCTTCCTCGGCGATAGCTCCGAACAGGTCTCATTTGAAAAATTCCCCTACACAGGCCTCTCCAAAACATACTCAGTCAACAAGTTTGTACCGGACTCCGCCTGCACGGCAACCGCTTACCTGTCGGGCGTTAAGGCTAATTACGGTACGATCGGTGTTGTAGCCGAAGTGCCGAGGAATGATTGCGAAGCGGGCATCGATAATCGAACACATACCGAAAGCATTGCGAAATGGGCGCAAGACGCTGGCAAATGGGCAGGTTTGGTGACAACAGCGCGTGTCACACACGCTTCACCAGCTGGTGTGTATGCGCATACTGCCAACCGTGATTGGGAGACTGATTCAAAGATCAAGTCTAGTGGTTGTGTTTCTGGCACGGAGCATAATGTGGACATTGCAAGTCAACTAGTTGAATGGCCAGTTGGTAAGAACTTGCGCGTAATTATGGGTGGTGGACGACGTAACTTCATCGGTAAAAAGGAACTCGATGAAGAGGGTATTGAAGGAAAACGTAGCGATGGACGCAATTTGACCGAAGAGTGGCTAGCGGACAAATATGAACAAGGCGCAAGCGCGGCATATGTGTGGAATAAGGATGGGCTACTTAATGTGGATCTCAATAAAACTGAGTATTTGCTGGGGCTTTTTAGCTCATCCCATTGTCCGTACCATGGTGACTTGGAGCGTGAGGGCTTAACAGAGACAGTGCCATCATTGAGTGAAATGACCGAAGCGGCCATACAGCTATTGAGTAATAATGATAAGGGTTACTTCTTGTTTGTCGAAGGCGCACGTATCGATATGGCACATCATAGCAACCGTGCCCATCGCTCAATAGAGGATACGGCGGAGTTTGCGCGCGCCGTAGAATTGGCTCGTAAAATGACAAATGAAGAAGACACACTGATTGTGGTGACGTCAGATCATTCGCATACTATGACAATTAATGGTTATCCGGTAAGTTTTTCTTTCTTTTAACATGTTGCACAGAATATAAAATATATTAAAATATAACAATGGTTCTTAACGCCTTAAAATAAAAGAGTATATAGAGTTATATCTACCAAATATTCAGAACGACGAAATTCTTTGGTTTAGATATGAATTTCATTCTCTTGTTCGTCCGTGCACTTAATAAGTGGACTAAAAATCTATTTTTGAGATCCCATACTCGTAGTTACATATCTGCTTTCTAGTATTGAAATTAAGCGTCATAATGTCGGATTAACTCGAAAAATAGACCACAACTTCTGAAAGTATGTGAGGCCCAGCCCGCCATAAAGCTCTTTCATACAAACTACGAACAACACAAAGTTAAGTCAATCTATAAAAATTCCCAAGAATGAAACCAATCTTCTTTACAACGGTATTCCTACATATGTGAAACCTGAAAGGACCAAGATAAGTGTAGATCCCAAGGTAACTTAAGAAATGAACTATTGATAATACTTGTAATTCCAGCCCAAAAAACATTACCCAAAGATTGTTTAGGAATGTTAACGTAAAGATAGCTCTTGACCGGATAAAAGTTCTAATCCAGTCCAGCTTATATCCATCTGTAGTATGAAGGGACTGCTGTTGGATATCAACGGTCAATATCTTTCGCTATTTCATATATATTTGATTTACTTCAGTCCGAAACACCTAGAAATTTCTTTCAAATCTATTCAAGAAAGCTGGCTTTGTACTACTTTATTTGGCTAGGTCTGGCTTATTATTTAGTGAAAGCAATCCACAACCTGCTATCTACATTTACAAGGAATATATAGATAACAGTCTTTCCAGTGAAATTTAGACAGTTTACCTCGAATTATAGAAGTTTAGAAGAACGGTGCTTCCCTAAACTTTTCCATTTCAAAATCATTTAAATTATCGCTAATTCCTTCTAAATTCATAGAGTACATAATATTTTAATCCTTAACTAGCTTATATTTTCTATAATCTTTTCTACTTTTACATACTTAAAGACGCGCGGTTCAGACATCTTCGGTCTTGCGCCGATGACAGCCGATGACAATCTACCATACACCATACTCTCCTACGCCAATGGCCCCGGTTTCTCGAAGACCTACTCTACAAAGAAAGGTCGTCGCGATTTGAGCGACGCTGATTTGGATGACCCGAAATATAGATATATGGCCACCGTACCCTTGGACTCAGAAACACATGGTGGTGATGATGTAGGCGTCTTCGCTTCCGGTCCATACGCTCACTACTTCTCGGGAAATTATGAACAGACAAATATACCCGCGCTGATGGCGTATGCAGCCGATATTGGTCCGTTCGCGAAGTCCGCTTTAGCGGCGATGGACGTTGAACTCACGAAAAACATCAGCGAAGCCAACAAAGGAATGAAGGCAAGCAAGGAATAACGTTTATTTCCTAAAAATAGTTTCATTTAAATAAATTTAGGTGCAATCAAGTGCAGCATACAAGTTCGTATTACTAAGTGTACTCGGAGTCGTTTTATTATTACAAAATTCAAGTGGTCCGTAGATTTTTATTGTGTATGTGTAAGTGTGTGTGCGGCGTTTATTTACCTGTGCTTGTGGCATTCAACTTATGTGGTTACCGTACTACCGAACTGATCCTAAGTAAATACAACGAATTTAATAAAGTTTCAAGTGTTTATCGTTAGTTTGGTCAATGCTTCGGGGGTAAACTTTTTCTTCGCCACTTTATAACGGTATATGTGTGTAGCTGTAAGGTTCAGCACAGTTAAGGTGAAAGGCCACTACAATAAACCACAACATCAATGGCAAACCAAAGTGTAGGTGTCAAAGTTGCATGAGCATCGGTGGCTAACGGAAGAGCTCTTCAAGGTAAAGTTGAAGTTTTTGGGCATACTCTGCCACAAAATGAAACTATTGTTGTGAGGAGTCACTAGCTGCACACATGGGGTTGCAGTGTCAATATTTGTATGAAAGTGGTGTGATTGAATATTTTCTTATATATGTACATACAACATACATATGAATAGGTGTGTGTGCTTTTGTGCGTGTATTTATTTTGGTGCCATCAAAGTGCAAAGTAAATGAAAATGTAATCTTTGACTTGCAGCTGGAAGTGTCTGGCAGTCAAGATGCAGTATAAACACCAATAAATGTTGCACATACACACATACAAATGAATACACACATGAACGTAGTTGTGCTTTCTGCTATGTGGCGACTCCTATCATCGAGTTCCTTAAGTGTTGCCTGTGGCTCATCGCAGAGACTTTAGCTTGTTGCGGTTGGCATTTGCAGGTGGTGTGTTGGATAAACAATGTGGTGAACGTGTTGAGTTGATGAAGTTGGAAGATTTCAAATTTTTGTTTAGTATTACTAATGGATGTACATATATACATAAATGTATTGCAATACTTCAAAAAGTAATTAAGTGTGCAAATGCGTTTATGGATTTCTTTTGGTTTAAGTACTAAATATTCGAAAATAAGATATTTTAAAAAGAATTGTGGAAAATTTGGATGCATGTAACACTAGAGCGGGTCAATAAATGCCAGTAAGCTAAAGCAAATGGCGATGGTGCAGGAAGCGAGTAAAATCCAAGAAAAACAAGTAAGGAAGGGCTAAGTTCGGGTGTCACCGCACATTTTATACTCTCGCATGATAAAGTGATTATCGAGATTTCATTATCCGTCATTTACATATTTTTCAAATACCGTATTTGTGTAAAGTTTTATTCAGCTATCATCATTGGTTCCTAATGTATATACTCGTCTTATACAGAGAAGACATCAGATGGAGTACAAAATAGCGTTATGTTGGAAGAAGGCGTGGTTGTTAACCGATTTCACCCATATTTCGTACATGTCATCAGGGTGTTAAGAAAATATTATATACCGAATTTCATTGAAATCGGTATAGTAGTTCCTGAGATATGGTTTTGGTCCATAAGTGGGCGAGGCCACGCTCATTTTCGATTTTTAAAAAAAGCCTGGGTGCAGCTTCCTTCTGCCATTTCTTTTGTAAAATTTAGTGTTTCTGCCGTTTTTTGTTACTCGGTTAACGCACTTTTAGTGATTTTCAACATAACCTTTGTAAGGGAGGTGGGCGTTGTTATTATCAGATTTCTTCCATTTTCGAACTGTATGTATATGGAAATGCCTGAAGAAAACGACTCTGTAGAGCTTGGTTGACATAGCTTTAGTAGTTTCCGAGATATGTACAAAAAACTGAGTAGGGGGCGGGGCCACGCCCACTTTTCCAAATATGCCCCTCCCTAATGCGATCCTTTGAGTCAAATTTCACTTTAATATCTTTATTTATGGCTTAGTTATGACACTTTATAAGTTTTCGGTTTTCGCCATTTTGTGGGCGTGGCAGGGGGCCGATTTTTCTCATCTTTGAACTTAACCTTCTTATGGAGCCAAGAAATACGTGCACCAAGTTTCATCACGACATCTCAATTTTTACTCAAGTTCCGGATTTCAACTCTTCTCGTCACCCTGATCACTTTGGTATACATAACCCTATATCTGACTGTTTTAATTTTAGGGCTTACAAACAACCGTTATGTGAACAAAACTATAATACTCTCCTAAGCAACTTTGTTGCGAGAGTATAAAAATAAACTAATTCCATTTCTTTGTTTTATTTCTTTTATCTTATATTTATAGATGGCAACTCTATTTCAAAGGGTGCCGGTGGGGAAAATGTATCGAATATATCCTGGAAAGCTTTCTGAAAAGAATTATGTTTGGTACACATTTTCTAAAATTTTAAGTTATTTTTTGATAAATGGCAACCCTGTTACACAATACTTTTATATTAAAGATTTTCCAAATACTTTCCGGAAGCAAAGTATCAGTTCATTTTTTCTATCAGTGGCAACTCTGCTTCTAAAAATTTCTAAAAGGCTTGCATAGATATCTAATTTCCTCTTTAAAAACCCGAGACTAAATTAATTTCTATTACACTATTTCAATAGATGGTAACCCTGTTATGAAATGTCTAGAAATTATAAAAATTTACGAGGTTTCCGGATCGAGAGTGTCTTTGTGTTTTTGTGATATTTATAAGCTTATGTTTTATTAGTGGCAACCCTAGCACACAAAATTTTAATGAAATGCCGAATACCTAATTTTCTCTGTAAAAGTTTTAAGCTAAATTCTTTTATATTTCATAACTTGAAGAGGTGGTAA
Organism: Bactrocera tryoni; assembly: GCF_016617805.1. Classification (NCBI taxonomy): domain Eukaryota; kingdom Metazoa; phylum Arthropoda; class Insecta; order Diptera; family Tephritidae; genus Bactrocera; species Bactrocera tryoni. The sequence continues at coordinate 64,244,554 of NC_052503.1, read as the reverse complement.
CCCTGTTAGAAAATTGTATTAATTAGAGATTTTAAATATATTTTTCGTAAGGCACCGTGGCACCTACATATGGTTTTAATGATATTTATTATATAACAGTTTTCAGCAGTGGCAACTCCAAAAAATTTTAAACGAATGACTTGGCGAATTTTTCATTGAAGACACATAAGATTGTCTAAGGGCTAACTTTTGGAAAACTCTCCAAGACAATTTCTTCTGCACCTTGCAGATATCTTTCAAACTTCTTAATTTCTTTTTTTCCATAGGTGGCAACTTTGTTAAATAATATGTTTAAATTAACAACTTCTCAGAGATTTCCTGGCACTTTTTTATATATTTTTGGGGGTATTTAACAGCGAACTTTTTTTTACAGTGGCAACACTGGTTGGAAAAACTCTAAATCTAAGACTTTCTGAATTTCTTCTAGAAAATTTACACAGTTTGGAAAATACTTATTATGATACTTTGAATTATATTTTTCGTTATATGGTAACTTCATTAAAAAATACTAGTTGATATATCTAAAACAAGACTCACGAATGCTTTCCAAGACACTTTCCTTTGTTACTTTCTCTTTATTTGACACTATTTTTTCGATATTTGACAATTTACTTTTGCGATTAGTGGCAACTCTTTTACAAAATATGTTTAATATGACAGTTTCTAGTAGACTTTTCGGAGGAATCGTGTCAATCTTTGCTGTCTATTTTTTTTAAGATGACAAACCTTAGAATATTTTCTGCCAAGTCCTAAAATTGTACTGTCTGTTGAAGTTTTTCGAAAATGGTCACTTTAATGCGGTAGGAATCAAGCGAAGACCCACATATATCTCGCTGATCAATTGCGTTTTTCAGAAGGGCCAATCCTTAATGAATACCTTGAGGATTCATAAATGGAACGAAACAGTTTGAGCCTAATACCATTGCCAGCAAGATCCATTTTTTAGATATCAGCTTAAAATTTCTTAGGTATCGGCAATCATAATTCACTTATAATATCAACCTTATGAAATCAACCTTATGAAATCAACCTTATGAAATCAACCTTATGAAATCAACCTCAAATTTGTCAACATAAGTGATATCACTTTTTTGCACAAAGAAATAAAGTTTCAACAGTGTCTGATGTAGATGCAAAGCGGTGCCCTTCATTGAATCATTCACTTTGGTATTAATAGCTGTAACGTCCCATCATGCCATTATACTATATTCTTCACTCTGTGTTTACATATTATACTTACCATATAATATCAGAATGCAAATAACTCACTGTAGCGTTATACAAGGTCTGTCGCAAAAGAAACAGGACTGTTAAAAAAAACCACAAAAAATTAATATTTTTCAAAAGTTATATTTTTTATTCAAAGTAGTTTCCTTATGCTTCGATACAGCATTAAGTCGGTCAATTAGCATTTCAAATGAGGGGTTATGGTCATTTTTCGGAATGCTCTTGAGAATATCTGTCGTGGCCTTTTGGATAGCTGATATGTCCTGAAACCAGTGTCCTTTCATGGGCAAATGAAGTTTTCCAAATAGGTAAAAATCACAGGGTGTCAGATCAGGTGAGTAGGGTGAGTGATTAATGGTTAATATGGAGTTTTTTTGTCAAAAAATCAGTGACAAGCGTCGACCGATGACACGGGGCATTATCGTGCAACAGGCGCCAGGACCCTGCCTCACGGTATTGTGGTCGAGCACGACGAATGCGTGACAAAAGACGCTTCATAACACCAAGGTAAAACACGGCATTAATCGTTTGGCCAGGTGGGACGAACTCTCGCTGTACAATACCCTCGGAATCGTAAAAACAAATCAGCATTGTCTTTATTTTTGACTTCTGAAGACGACCGACTTCTGATCGTCACAGAGGTCCTCACGACCTTCTTGGAATCGCTTAAACCACTCATGCACATTACTACGGGATAGGCACTGATCACCATAAACTTTTTTCATCATTTGAAATGTTTCAGTAAACGTTTTCCCAAGTTTAAAACAAAATTTAACATTTGCTCCTTGCATTTTACGACCGATGACCAAAATCTGCTGTCACTTTTTGATCTATAACTTAAATTGTAGTTATCCAATTGTCTTAAAAATCTAGTCTAAATTTTTACTAAATGAAAACAAGAGATCAAACTTTTTATTTCATATACTCACCAATAGGTGGCGCCACCAGAAAGTGTTATATTTAAAAAGTTCTGTTTCTTTTGCGACAGACCTTGTAGATATATGTATATATAGTATATCCACTATTAATATACATACTTCCAAATGTAAGCCACGAGCATCGAAATACGTTAAGTTATTCCCAAACGAAGGAACAAATGTAACGAGTACCACTGCCAAATTCTCCTATTCCCTTAATCTGCATCGCAAAGCGAATTTCGAGTATTAGATTATGGAAACAATACACTCCTATATACATATGTACATACATAAATATCTGCAGGGAGCATTATTACGAGTAATTCGCGCGATCGCTTGCCTTGTTGTGTAGAAATATTGTCATCAGCTTAGTGGCTTTGGCACAACAATTGCTTTAGATATTGGAGTTAGATATAATGAGCGCGGTGAGTAGCTCAGGGAGGAACAGCTGCTAAGCTTCAGTGGTGCATACAATACGAAATGCGATGGTATTATTTATGAAGTAAGGTGGCGCTAGGCTTGAGTGAAAGAAAATATTTAGTGGTAGCAGAGTATAAAAAGCTGGAGAATAACGAATTTCACAAGTGTAAACAGTTATGACATTCTCTTATTGCGCAGCTTCAAGGTACCAAGAACAAGGCTACTAAGGTTAGCGATGGAGCCCAATTTCCACAAAAATTAAAATAATACTTTCTATTCAGTGCCAAAATTTTTCTAACATATGGCCGAGCGAGACGCTGAGAATATCCGAAAGGCTGTTCACGCAGCTGCTTAAAAGTAATTGTTCTCTTATAAAGGATTTCGCAATAAAAGTGATATCATTTCAACACACACTAATTGTTAAGGAAATTGATTGTTGTTTATTTAATGTGAAGGACAGTCGATAAAATTAAGTTCTGAATAGAACATCATTCAAAGGGCCTTTATACTTCTTTTGTAGAATCGAATTCGATGCACTCAATTTTCGAGTATCCACTAAATCAAATCATATGTCAAGAATATCACGTTCGATATTGAATTCTAAAGCTTGAACAGAGTCTGGTTTATTGCCAGTGACTTCAAATAATCTGACAAGAAGCAGTCTAATAGTGTTAAATCACAACTTATTCGAGGCCATTCAATGCCACAATTTCTTTAAATAATCGAATATCCAAACTTTTCTCGCAATAATTTGGTTGTTGCACGTGCTGTGTGGTACGCAGTCCCGTCTTGCTGGAACCAGATATTGTCAAGATCAAGTTCTTCTAATTTTGGCCGTAAAAATTTAGCTATCATCGATCAATAGGGCACCCTATTGACAGTAACGGTGTCACGAGCTTCATTTCGAAAGAAGTACCACCAGTCCAAAAATCACATCAAAATGTCAAGTTAGGTGACTTAATGGTCGTCCATCAATAGTTTCGCATATTTACCACACCAGCCAGACAAAAAAATGCTCACGTATATCCTTCCATGATGCAATTGCTGAATATCATGAATTTGTTATCCCCGCAAAACTAATATGGCTGTGTAAACTGACGTTGAGCAACACCAAAAGCTCCGTCATGATCCGGAAGGAGCTTTCCAAGCCATTCGATACCAAACGAGGTTTCAGACAAAGCAACTTCCTTTCGCGTGACTCCTTCAAACTACTTCTGGAGAAAATAATTCGAGTTGCAGAACTAAACAGAGATAGTACCATCTTCTATAAGAGTGTATAGCTGCTGGCGTATGCTGATGATATTGATATCATTGGCCTTAACAACCGCGTCGTTAGTTCAGATTTCTCCAGAATGGATAAGGATGCGAAGCAAATGGGTCTGGTGGTGAACGAGGGCAAGACGAAAAACCTCCTGTCATCAAACAAACAGTCGTCGCAATCGCGACTAAGCACCCACGTCACTGTTGGCAGAGATAACTTCGAATTCGTAAATAATTTTGTCTATCTTGGAACCGACATTAACACCAACAACAACGTCAGCTTCGAAATCCAACCCAGGATATCTCTTGCCAACAGGTGCTACTTCGGACTAATTAGGCAATTGAGAAGTAAAGTCCTCACTCGACGAACAAAAACAAAGTTCTATAAGTTACTCATTATTCCTGTCCTGCTATATGATGTAGAGGCAGGGAAGATGACAACATCTGATGAGTCGAAGTTGCGAGTTTTCGAGGAAAGGTTCTGCAGAAGGTTTATGGTCCTTTGTGCGTTGGCCACAGCGAATATCGGATTTGATAGAACGAAGAGCTGTATGAGATAGTTCAGCAAATTAAGAGACAGCGGCTACGCTGGCTAGGTCATATTGTCCGAATGGACGAAAACAATCCAGTTATTGAAAAATGAGAGGGAGAGAGATTGCTTTGTTGGTATTTAATAGGGTCTTCTAACACTTCGAGGCTAATTTGAGACAGCTACTACCTGCATTGCAGTTGCTTTCTCCAACTTTTTCAGCATTTCGTTTTATAATTCAGATGTTTAGATCAAAGTCCGTTCGCTAAATGCCTAACTATGCCAAAAAGAGAATGGGAATAGCATAAACAGCTTTTTTGGACAGAATTTTGCAAAATAATAACTTTTATAAATCTGAAAATGTTTATCTTTTGCCGTACACATTACCTCGTTTACAGGAATAAACCTCGGGTACAACCTAAAACGAAGCTCGGCACTCTATAAAGCACTGCAATGTGGGTGTGAGTTATTCCTATAGTAAACTGCGGTTATGTGTATGCACTAATACAGTACCTGATGCTTCTATTGTGGTTAATGGCGTTGTTGTAGTTGTTGTTATCAATGTCACACGCAGATGATATCAGCTCAAATAGCAGCAAATAACAACAAGAGGCGCTTATACTGCGCTGACTACAAGTGTGTCATAAACACACACATACTTAAAAACTAAACCAAGTCAACGTGGTGCGAACTTGCCCCAAAACAAGAAACAAAAACAACTACTTCACAACTAACAACAAACGATAGCTGCCGCTGTTGTTGCAACAGCGTAAAGTTTTATCAGCGCGACGTGCGAAATTTTGACAAGGGTACGTGCTCCCAACCAACCATGTTTTTGCTACCCCACGTGCCACACTTTGAATGTACCATGTACGCCTTGTAACAATTGCCGCTGTCACCGACACCATCTCCGCCACCATAACCACCGCCACCACCAACACCACGGAGTGCTCGCATGTGACACTTGCGCCTGTGTTGTCCCTTGCTGGTTCACCAATCGGCCACGTGAGTGTGGCTGTGTTTGTGTGACTTTCTGTGTGAGGTTCATTTCTTTCAACCCATTCCACTCACTTCGCCGGTGATGTGCTGTGAATTGAAAAACCACAACATAAAGGACATCAATGAATGTTAGATAAATTAAATTTTGTGGCTGAATGTAGGCAATCAATGATCGGAGTGGATAGGATATTGGTGTGGGCTCCGAGGAAAAGCAGGTTTATTGCATACCTGATAGCGAAAGAAAGGGCTAAATTAGCGTAGTAGTTTGTTGTAAACATTTTTATATTGACTCCTTGTAATATTCCTATTAATTTTGTATACATGAGAGTTTCTTGGTGGAATAATGTTGTTTTGTTGTTTGTTTAGGAAGCAACATTTACTTCTGCACTGCTTTGGAAAGTGATTTCATATCAATATTCATGAAATCCCAGTAACTTTCTGAATATTTTTGTCTTTTTTATTAGTTTTTTTTAGATTTAGAGATTCACTGAGGTTTCAAGCCCAACCTAGAGCACTGAATAGCCGTTATATAGTATGTATAAAAGTTATCAAAAGAGCTTCTTTGGTTTTGGTTTCACCTCTGTCAGGCTTCATAGCCATTATTTATCGACACATCACAGGGTCCTAAGACTTTCGATACATTCGCTGCCCAGATTGCAGTATTTAGCTTCGGTGCCTAAAATACGATCTATCGAAGTACCGATATTACCGGTGATCCAAATTTGGCCACACTTTAAAATTATTTTTGGTAAAAACTATATATTTAACTTCCTATTGCCTCGATGTTTTAGTTCAATTATACATAATCAAGGTTAAAGAATTCTAACGAATCATTTTTGACTTCCTAGAATCAAATTTTGTACGGCTTATTGGTCTTTCCAACAGAGTGGATGTCTTCCTTTTCCTTTGCTTCCCCCGGCGGGTACTGCGCCGAATACTCTCAGAGCTGGAGTGTTTTCATCCATATGGACGACATGACCTTGCCAGCATAGCCACAATATCTTAATTCGCTAAACTATGTCAAAGTCGTCGTATATCTCATACAGCTCATCATTTCATCCACTGTGATATATCGTTACCAAAGTGCAAAGGATCATATATGTTCCACAGAACCTTTTTATCGAAAACTCGTGACGCCGTCTCATCAGATGTTGTTATCATTCTCTGCACTCTCATGCAGGACGTGGAGGACAAGTAACTTGTAGAATATGGTCTCTTTTCGTCGACAGAGAATTTTATTGCTCAATTGCTTACTCAGTTCAGCACCTATTGGCAAGAGTTAAAAATAGTATTGAAAATGCCATTACTTTTCCAATCGATGGCTTTAGTAATCGGGATTTCACGTTCTATAAAAGCGATCAGATCTCTTATTAAAAAACTTCTCAGACTATTTTGTTCTTTAAGATCGCGCCAAAAATGTACACACACGAAAAGAAAATACTCCATATTTTACAGTTTTCCACAGTAAAGGAAGCCAGCGACTAGCAATACGAATAGTGTTTATGGTCGTGATACTGTAACTGCGTATCAGCTGAAATTTCGGTTTCATCGATTCTGTTCCGATAAGTTTGGTAATTAGCTTGGTACACTTAGCTCTGGAAGCCCAGCTGTCGAAAATATCGATAAAATGATGGTAATCGTTGCATCCAACAATTAAAAAAATCATCGTTTAGAACTTTTTACACGAGTTTAGTTACACAAAGAAGCTCGATGTGTGGGTACCACACGAGTTAACGCAAGAAAACCGAATATACTTCTGCACGCTGCAGAGTCGCAATAAAATCGATTTGTTCTGAAGCGGATGCTTACTGGTGATGAAAAGTGGATCACTTACAGCAAAGTCAACTAAAATCCATCGTGGTCGAATCGCAGTTAGCTGGCGAAAACGTGTTCAAGACAGCATTGACGATTAGTAAAGTTTTGCGATGTGTGTGGTTGAATTGGCAAGATATCACATATCAAGAGCTCCTCCTCTATCTTGCGCCGTCTGCAGGAATTGTGTTCCATTATGGCAGCGGTCCTTGGAGCTTTGTTCTTTTGCATCCACCTTATAGTCCGGACTTGGCATCAAGTCAATACTATCTCTTACTGCCTTTGCGTATGATTTTGATGGTGAAAATCGGTTGTCATAATTTTGTTGCTCAAGCTCAAAGGATTCGTAGGTAAAAAAAGTAGCTTGAACCCGTCGTCTTTAATTCTTTATATACTGTAGAGTTGATATTCCTTGTCGATAAGTAAATCGTTACCATAAAGTTACAAACTAATATTATTTCTCTTAATTACAATTTATAAATTTACAAATGAATATGAAGAAAATATAGATTGAAGCGCGAAAATTTAACACGATCTAAATATGTATTTCATTCGAAACTTAAAAATTTTTAACTAACAAATTGTTATGTTATGCCTAAGCTTCTACAAGCTAGAAGTCACTCAGTAAAAGCAAGAATCTCAACAAACCGCCACTCTCGTTTTGTTACCTCAACGTCTTTGATGTTGTTGCAATTGTTGTGTTAAAGCGATTCCGTTGAGAGTGGTGGTGGTTTTACTCTCGCCATTATACGTTTGTATGTATTTTTTATTGTTTTAGAGTTTGTCATAATTTAGCTTTGTTTTGATTGCATTGAAAACATTTTCGTTATACTTGCTAAAGGACGGCATACAAACCTTTGGCGCTATCGCGAAGCCGCGCAGAGCTCTTCAGGCTCTTCGCGCACCCACACTCCCGCAACAACGACAAGTTACCCACTTTGCTGGCACTTAAGCGCCACTCCATTCTCGCTCACACCCGAGCTGCGCTCTTCACTTCTTTGCTTTGGCCGCCTTTGAGTCTTTTGCTTTAATTGGCTTTTTTCTGCGCCGCGTGTGCAACAACGCCAACAAGAAATAAAAAAAAACGGCTGCCGTAAGCGGCTCCAGTTATATTGTATACCTATGTAACTAACATGCAAAGCGCGTTCACACACACATACATACACAAAGCGTGTTGCAAGAAAGTCGCACTCATTAAACATTTACTTTTGACTTTTGTTGTTTGTCGGCATAAACTTTTTGATGTTGACAAAGCAAAAAAAAACAAGCAAACGTCAGCAAAGGTTAATGGAAGCGGTGCAGTATCCTTAGGGGCTGGAGACACCGAAAATCCCAAAGTAACAGTGGCCAAAAAGCGATTTCCTGGGCTAATGAACTGTTTGCAGAAGTTTTGTTGCTTTACAGAAACAGGAACTTTATGCTGAGATTTGGAGTCTGCCTGGTGACGGTGGGCTATAAAACAAGCTCATCGGTATATGTGACCTGGTCTACGAAAAGAGAAAAGGGAGCTAACGTGCGAAAACTAGTTTTCTGGGAAACATCATTTTTTGACACCTAAGCCCCCTTTCCGTAGACCAGGTCACGTGTATTTTTTAAGCAAACAGAAAATCGTTATGGTAATATTATCTCAACAGAAGCAGTTTTAAACAATTCGATTTTCTAAAGAAACTCATCTGGCTTTCTATTAAAAATTCTCCAACTTGAAATAGGGGTTTCGAAGTCCTATAACATGTTACGAAATATAAGGTATATAAGCTTATAAGCTATTTGGTCAGATACACTTTTGTTTTCCCTACTTTAACTTAGTTAGCCTCTAGTATCCGTAAAGAAGAATATTTACTTCATACAAGGTGCGTTCCAAAGTAAACAGGACTTAAAAAAGAAACAGAACAAATGGTTTTTTCGGCAAAATCAATTTATTTTATTCAAAATAATCTCCTTTTGCTTCAATACAGCTTTTTGCACGGTCCAAAAGCATGTCGAACGAGTGTTGTAGCTCGTGAGCCGGTATGGCCGCCAGTATGCCGCTGCAAGCCTTTTGAATGGCCTCTATGTACGTCTGCATTACGCTTTCTTTTCATGGGCAAATGCATTTTTCCGAAAAGAAAGAAGTCGCACGATGGCATATCAGGTGAATACGGGAGTAGTTAATGGTTGAAATGTGATTTGTGGTCAAATAATCGGTCACAAGCGTCGATCGAGGAGACGGCGCATTATCGTGCAACAAACAAGTCGAATAGGGCACAGCAAACGCTTCAAAACTCCAAGGTAGAATACCACATTTACGTTTTGGCCGGGTGGAACAAATTCTTTGAGGACAATACCCTTGGAATCATAAAAACAAATCAGCATTGTCTTCACCTTTGACTCTCCATGCGCGATTTTTTGGGTTTGGGCTCGTCCAGTGCAGAATGGATGTCAGCACTCTGGCGTTTCGTTTTGGGATCACAATATTCACAATATTGTACAGGAAGTTTTTGTCCTTTTTGACCTCTTTAATGATGTCCTTCGAATGTTGGGTTCTAAGCAATTTTTGGACGTCAGTCAATTTATGCGGAACAAACCGGGCACACACCTTTCGTAAGCACAAATGTTCGATCAAAATGCGATAAATCGATGTTTTGGAGATGTTCAATTCCAATTCCACGAATTTCAATTATGATTTCGGCTGAGTTTTGATGAATTCACGAACAGTTTCGATGGAATTTCCGGTGATCACGGATTTTGATTGGCCCACATGTTGATCGTCATTTATGTCCTCAACACCATTTTGAAAACGTTGAAACCACTCGTGCACTCTGCTAGTGATAGGCTCGGGATAGGCAATCATCGCCATAAACTTGTTTCATCAATTGAAAAAGTTTTACCAATTTTAAAACAAAATTTAATGTTGGCTATTTGTTCGAAGCTCATTTTCGCATCGATAACACAAACATACTGACACTTAAAACGCTATAAATTCACTTTCCATCAATGAAATATCATGAAAATGGCATAGAAATTCTCAAATCCTTCCTAATGACTCAGCATCCTATAGAGAAGTTATAGGAGTTCACCTATTACTTTCACTTGAGAGTCCTGAGAATAGAAGCATCATATTCTTTTTTATCAGAAGCATCTTTATCTTTGGCTGCTAATTTACTCAAACTCAAAAGCATTTTTGGGGCATTGTAGTCAGTGTCAGGTACGTCAAAAAAAAATTTTCTTGTCCTTACCATAAATTGCTAAGTGTTTCTAAGGAAATTTTTTGATGGACAAAAAGTTTTTATAATATCTGAAGGCATAAGCAATCCACGGAAATCCTTGCTCCTCTATAAAATATGTGAGAAAACACTGACTGAATTATGAAAATCACGGAGGTTCTGAATAGCCCAAGAGAAATCTAGGACCTCCCTTAGGATTCTGAGAGAACCAAACTCGCTGGAATAATGTAAGATGCCACAGGGATATAAGTGACCCCTGACATGTTTCTAATAGTAACAGATTCCCAGAGATTTCAATTAACCTCAAAATATCTCTGCTCTTTGCTTCGATTTAAGGTTACTTCATAGTAGAAGATTGGTCTAACTTCAGCCATATTTAACGTTAAAAGAGACCCGTGGCGGTATACTGAGATTAATAGATTCGTTCAGACCCTTGAAATCTCAAAATAGATTTAAGAAAGACACTTCGTTTTAAAATCAAAGTGTAAGTGTTCCTTACGGAGTATTGATCCAAAATTTGCCCAATATTTTATTTAGAAGATTTTAGGGAAATAATGCCCAATATTTTTACGTAATTTTTTTAAGTTTAATGGATATATTATGAAGGTTGACAGATCCATAGTTTTTTGCAACTTTCTGTATTAGAAACATCAAAAAAAGTGAAATGAAACGATAGGAAAAATGTAATTTTTTTTAAGTTTAATGGATATGTTGACAAATCCATAGTTTTTTGGATCCTTCTGTATTACAAACAGCAAGAAAAAGTGAAATGAAACGATAGGAAAAATGTAGAATTTACTGAATAAAGCAGGGACAGAAAATAACAGTTGGAGGTACTTTTTTCAATAGCAGATCACGCGTTATTCGTTCCAAGCTGATATGTTATTTTTATTAAGAATTGTGTGGCATTTCATGATGGAAAGACTTACGACTGAACAACGTTTACAAATTGTTACGAAAATTCACGATCTGTAATCACATAGTCAGTATACTGAGCCCAGCATTTATCATTGTAAAATATTAGACGGAACATATCATGTCCAGCACGAATAAAATATAGCAGCCGTAGCTGAGAGGTAAACAAAGACCGTGAAGAGTTGATTCGGCGCCCTTTGCTGCCACTCGGACTGATGTATGGAACAACTTGGGGCGTTTTAAGTCGAGAACTAAAGCTGCTCGCTACGCTCTATGAGCTTTTGAAAAATTCCGAGAAAATTCAACGTTTTGGGCCAAATTTTGTTCAGCGATGAAGCCCATTTCTGGCTAAATGGGTATGTAAATAAGGAAAATTGCGCCATTTGCATCAAAGAGCAACCTGGAGGGATTTAAGTGCTGTCATTTCATCCAGAATAGTTTGGTGTGGTTTGAAGCCGGTCGGTCCATATTTCAACAAAATTGAGACGGTGAGAACGTAACTGTCAATGGCGACCGTTTAACCGACTATTTGAGGCCTGAAATTGAAGCTGGTGATCTCGTCGCCATTTAGTTTCAACACGACGGCGACACTTTCCACACATCGCACCAATCAATGGATTTATTGAGAGAAAAATTTGGGAGCAGATAATTTCACGTTTTGCGCCGGTTGATTGGATATGTTTGGATAATGGTTATCTGGAGTTATTACGGATATAACTGTTATATAACTCTTATGCAATAAAAGCGGCAGAGTAAGGTTTTTGTTTTGTCTTTGAGAATTGAAAGTGATAACGTGAGAGCATTATTTGTCAATACTCTTACGGTCCCTGGAATAAAGCCATGTAACTTCGCTGGTTATGGTCTTCTTTAGTTTATGACGTCTCTAATCCATGTATTTTTCTGTCAAATGGAAGCAGATAATCGAGTTAAGGAGGTAGAAGAAGTTCTTCTTTAGTTACAAAAAAAGCATTTACCATACTTCCTATGGACTTCAAATTGGCAAGTTTATTCTAATAAAATTTGATAAATGTTTGAAACCACCAGATTTTCTTTAAGTCAGACCGTAGATTAAATTGTTGTCTTTCAAAACAAAAGAAACATTTTTATTTTTCATAAGTCAGTAGAGAATTACACTTTTTCCATCTTTAATGAAATATGCTAGCAATGACACACGCAAGTAAATTGTTGCTATAACTTATCAAAATCACCTATGTAGATGCTGATTGATAAATAATTTGGATGAATTACGAAACCCAGTAAAAGAAAAAAAAAATAATACTTTTGCAAGTCTGCATTTCGCCGAGTCAGAGCAAGAAGAATTATGCATGCAGATGATAACCACTTGAGCATATGTCAAGCGGCTTTGTTCAGTGCAACGCCAACAACCAGCATGGCAGAATAGGGAAGCAACCACCTAAACTCCTACCACACAGCTTCGTTACCACGAAGCCGTTATTCACTTTGGTCTGTCAAAGCGTATGCTGCGGCATGCATCAAAAAGGATTTTCGCGCGCAGCGCTATGCTGGCAACGGTGTTGCACTTAAACAAGTATGTATGTGTGCCAGAAGGCAACATGCATTCACAGTTGACTTTTGTGTACTGCCATTTTGTTCCCTCTACAACACTAACAACAACAACGAGAGAAGTAATCGCCAAGCTGCATAGCTAAGCACCTGCTGCATGCCGCATGTCACATGCAGCAAAATGCGCTTAACGATTGCATTTGCAACCGCTGTAATGCATTTTTACATTCCACCGCAGCGCGTTGCATGCAATATGTACGTTAGGCATGTGTATGTGGCATTACAGATGTGACGCTGTCGTCGTTTACAATCCATAATAAGACGCATACTAAATGCGCACAAAATCCTTTGATATCACACATACACATATATGTACTTACATGCATATGTGTGTGACTGTGTACTCACTTTCTTCGCATTACTCTTGTGTTCTGCTTGAAAGGTTACTTTACCGCTAAAGTTTTCTTTCTTCCTTTCTTTCGCATATCTTTGCTACGCTTTCCATTGCCTGCTGACTTTCTTTCCAGCTTTCAGCTTTCTTCAACTCATTCCTGTGCGTTTGCCTTTATTTATTTTTATTTGCAAAAGCCATTGCGTGCATTCCGTTGCATTCTGCTGCATTCATAGTTCTCCAGATTTGCACAGAGCTTTCATATTTGCACACAGAAATGTAACGGTTGTTATGTTTGTGCGCTTGCTTTGCCCCCCAAAGCGTTGTGCAACAAATCAGTAGGGAGCTGGAATTGCGCGCGGCACTTTAGAATGCGTTGAACTCAACTTTCTCTTTGGCTTTTGCCGCACTTTTTGCTTTGGCAAAATTATCATTTTTTCCCAAACACACTCCTTTTTTCATTGAAATTTGCGTAAATTTGTGGGGGTGAGTTTTCGCTACCGTTATGATCAAAGGTTACATTCATATTTAAAATGCAGCACTGTTAACTTTCCACTCTTCCTTGCCACTTTGCAATATTTTAGGTATCTCATTACAGCTACTCGCTCGCCCAACTGTGTTTGTTGCAATCAATTGAAACTCTAATGAGAGCAATGACATTAATGGAGAGTTTTAAGCGCTGTTTCTCTCTAAACGAATTTTTATAATTAAAATTTTGTAAAAGCGGTAGATATACAGTATCCCAAAAATTATGTGAAAATTATGAAAAACAAGAAAAAACAATAACTTCGGCTGCGCCAAAGCTAATATACCCTTCACAGGTGCACTTCTTTTAGTAATTATGTGTTCAGTTTGTATGGAAGCTATACGCTATAGTAATCCGATCTGAAAAATTTTTTTGGAGATTATATTATTATCTTAAGCAGTAATCCATGTCAAATTTCGTGCAGATACCACGTCAAATGCAAAGGTTTTCCATACAAGCCCTTAATTCCGATCGTTCGGTTTGTATGGCAGCTATATGCTACAGTAATCCGATCTGAAAAATTTTTTCGGAGATTATATTATTATCTTAAGCAGTAATCCATGTCAAATTTCGTGCAGATACCACGTCAAATGCAAAGGTTTTCCATACAAGCCCTTGATGCCCTTCGGTTTGTATGGCAGCTATATGCTATAGTCAGCCGATCTGAACAATTTCTTCCGATATTAAATTATTTATATGAACAATAACTCATACAAATTTTCGTTCAGATATTTCGTCAAATGAGGAAGTTTCCCATGCAAGCATTTGATTCCGATCATTCAGTTTGTATGGCAGCTATATGCTACAGTTAACCGATCTGAACAATTTTTTAGGAAATTACATTGTTGCCTTAGAAAATAACATATACCAAATTTCGTGAATATATCTTGTAAAATGTGAAAGTTTTCCATACAAGAACTTGATTCCGATCGTTCAGTTTATATGGCAGCTATGGCAGTTCCGACAAATGAGCAGCTTCTTGAAAAGAAAATGACGTTTGCAAAATTTCAAAACGATATCTTAAAAACTGAGGGACTAGTTCGTATATATACAGTCGGACAGACAGACAGACGGACATGGCTAAATCGACTCAGCTCAACATACTGATCATTTGATATATATGTGACCTGGTCTACGGAAAGGGGGTTTAGGTGTCAAAAAAAAGGAGAACAAATAATGAGATAACGAGAAACTGACGATTATTTTTAACAGCTTTTCCCAGAAAACTAGTTTTCGCACGTTAGCTCCCTTTTCGTAGACCAGGTCACATATATACTTTATAGGGTCTCCGACGCTTCTTTCTGGGTGTTACAAACTTCGTGACAAACTTAATATACCCTGTTCAGGGTATAAATATGTGTACACTTTTAAAAACGTCGAGATATGGTGCCTACCATGTTCTGAAGTAGCGATTGCTGTACAATGCACCAAATAGTATGACTTTGTTCATGATTTTAAAATACTTAATTTATTCTTCAAAATCTGTGCCGTCCTCCTCAAAGTAATCCCCGTTGGTCCCAATATGCTTGTGCCAAGGTTTTTTTCCAATTCTCGAAACAGTTTTTAAAGTCAATTTCCGGAATAGTCTTCAATGCACGTAGCGATTCACGTTTAATGTCTTCACTTAACTCAAAATGGTTTCTCCAGAGCGGTCATTTGAGTTTGCTTTAAAAACTAAAAAAAGTAAAAAATTTCAAAAATTATGAGCTGACGAAGTGGGGGGTCTCTAAAAATTTCTACGTGATCATACCTAAAATTTCAACCCTCCTAGTTATCTAAAACCAAAAAAAAAGATTATTAATCTAGAATAATGTCGCAATGGCCGGAACTACGGAAAAGTGGGAAAAAATCTTTTTCACAAAATGGCGACTGCCTGAAAAAAACAAGTTTTTTTGGATCACTTTTTCTGACTATTTCAAATTTTTTAAAAATAATAAAAATAAAAATTTGGGGATGGTTCTAGTTCTAACCATAGACAAGCCTATAAAGAAGACTCTATAAAAATTTCAAGTAAATCGGTCCAGTAGAACCTGAGAAATCGTGGGTATCGTTCCGAAAAAGTCAGTTTTGAGAAAAACGCGTTTAGAGTTTCACGTAAAGTCTTTTGTTCGATTAGTCGATCAGAAAAATGTCTATATCTCCGAAAATAATTTGAATTTTGAAAAATCCTCTTGTAAACATATTCTTGAATAGTTAAACTTTAGAAATATAAAAAAAATCGGTTTTTTTTAATTTCTAGACCAGAATACCTCCTGAAGCTAAATCAAGCGAATACGGTGGTTGTGACATGATAGTGGTTGAAAATTTGGTGAAAAACGCACGATGTATCAATGCAGTATGCGACGGTGCATTATCGTGGTGCAAAATATAATATTCCTTTTGATGATCCGATTGATCGCCTGTTTTCGGGTCGTTAGCATAGATCCAGATAGTACATTACGGTACTGAGAAAGCAATGTTTCACAGACGTTAACGCGATGTTGTTTTAACGTGTTTTAACATTTCTTAGGGCCAAATTATATTTCAAAATGGTTTTCACTAATCCTTCCGATACTCCAACGATGTTTGTAAGATCTCTGACTGATAATCGTCGATTCACAAGCACTACTTATCACTCATCGTAAAAGTTGCCGAATGCACTTTATGTGCTTCAGAGAGACAAGCGTATACTAAACACTAATAATTATTTTGAATTCACATGTCACTGACAGTCATACCAATCCAAAAAAAATATTTCGACAAATGGGTTTTCGTGCGAAATTTAAATTAATATGTCTTACAATTTCTTGCCCAGGCGTACTTCATATATACACATATACATTTTTATAAATCACTTGCTGATCCATGGCTGCAGGATAGGAGTGGTGTTGGGTGGTAAGTAAAGGATTTGCAGCAAATGCTCAAAAAGATTTAAGCCAAGACGTTGGTCAGGCCTTGTGTGGAACTCTACCGCTTTTTATTTCTTTGGACTCATTGTCCTGTAGCAATGCAGCAAATTTTTACTCAGCATCTGTACGTAGAATTCTCTCGTCATTTCGCCTTCGACCATTAAAGAAGAAATCCCGAACTAAAACATTTCCACCTTCGAAATTTATGATGCCTCGGATGCACTTACTTTGGAGCCTCTCAAAACTCGTTCGCCAAACTCTTTCCCTGCTTTTAATATTTTTGAATTAAAACTCCACCTCATCACTCCAAATTACTTTTTTCCAAAAACATTGTGCCGTTTGATAATGCTTTTTGAAGGCTCTGCACTTGGGCGAACTGTTATTGGTGCGCTATCTAGTCCCCCATTTTCTTTTTCGAAATTTCTTCACTTTTTGGTTTGTGGCTCTACGAACTCATGCGTGGAGAGTTTTTCTTGGTGTTGTATATCAAAGAATTTTGTAGAGTACGAAGCGAAAAAAAAACATTCCGAATTTTTTTTAACTACCCTAACATGCATGTATAGTTTCGGTCAGATGATGCCCGCAAAGATGAAATGCCAAAGCCTTGTGTTTTATATTTTGTTGCGTAAACCGTAATTTATCAATGTTTGGTTAGTATTTTAATGATAATTAAATATCTATGCTCATGGAACAAGTATACTCAAGGCCAACAAATCAGAAGGTAAAATTTGCAACTGATGTGTTAAGTGGTCTGTGGATTATTCTAAGTGTATTGATTACGAATTTGAGTTAAAAAAATGTTCCATCACTTACATATATTTTGTGTGATTTTAGCACTTGATGGTGCTTTGACCCCAAAACCCCTTGACTACAACAAAATAAGTTCTATATGTTAAGGAATTTTACTATCACTTCGGCTTAAGCAATCCAAAATTAGCAAGAAACAGCCGCTGTTAAACGGTTCAAAGATGAGATATATCTAAGATGAGCAATACTTATCAGCTCGAACATACAAGTACATATACATATATACATATGTATACCTACCCGACGCAATTTCGAGTATGATTACTTTATGATAGTAAATGCACACACATGAACATTGCCAACCTCAATGACAATGTATTTGACAGACAATTAGGGATGTACATTGCCTGTGGATGCGTCGCAACGCAACTTATAAAGGGTGATCCACTTCGAGGTTCCCTACTTTTTTAAGGAAAAAACGCAGAAACTTCAAATTTGATGGGGAATGTTTATTATCATTCGAAAGAACATTCTTTGGCATTTATTTTTTGCAGATTATCGCTATCAAATGGTGGCCACGGCTACGTCTCAAATGGTCCATCCGTTAAGTCCAACTTTTGATGAGCATTTCGACTGGTAACTGGCGAATGACACGCATAATGTTTTGCTCCAAGGCCTGAATCGAGGCGGGATTGTCCGCATAGAATTCTGATTTTATATATCCCCGCAGGAAGTCTAGCGGTGCGATGGTTCCACCGGCCTACAAACCCCACGAAACTGTTGTTTTTATATATGAAATGGCAGTTTTTGAATCTCTTCAGGTTGATGTTCGGCGCAAACCTATTGAGCCAGAATTTGGCTCGAAAAAGTCGGACTGTTTACTTTTCAAGAGCCAATAGAGCGAATCGATCAGCTTCAGTTCTTGCACAAGCTATATTTTGTACGTTTTCAATTTAAGATCTCGACGTAAAATGCGCCAAATCGTTCCATGCATCAGTCCGTGCTACTGCGAACGCCGTCGAATCGACTCTGCACATTATTTGCGTACACACTCAGCTAAAGCTGCTATAGTTTCTTTATCGCGTGCTGGATATGATCTTTTCGGTCGAATGTTATCCAATAATGAATGCTGCGTCTCAAGATGGGTAATGGTGTTACGAATAGTATGCTCAGTAGGCCGATTATGTTGCCTATAAGTTTTATGTGGACTGATTCTTAGGATTCGTTGAAAACTGAAAAGGCGGTAAGGATTCAAGCAATTAGCTACCCTTTTCCTTTCTATCGTTGGATCCAGGGACCTCCCTTGAGCTTGCAAACTGCTGATCAACCACAAAAACTTATGCAGCTACGAAATCCTTCTGACATGGAGGACACTTTTTCCTCAGCTCAGGCTGCGTTGATATTAGTCGCCTTATCAAATTTGTGGTTAAATTAAAGTGCTCTATCGTTGTACAAGGGTCTGGTAATCCATATCTAGAAGTTTTAGGAAACACGCTCACAACAATACGAGTAAGATCTTGTGTCACCTTTGGTGCGAGGATCAGCCCTATGACCTAACCCAAACCAATCTAACCGTTTAGTGGTGTTATCTGAAAAAATAACGGTACTTTTAATATATTAACTTATGTTTTTTTTTTAATTTTCAGTTTCCAGCCAAACAAGCCAAACCAAAAGGATATGCTTACATCCGTCATTATTGTTCGCCTTTTCCCAAGATTACCGTAAGCATATGCAACGTATAATTTTAATTAAATAAAAATGTGTTTTTCACCAATTAAACTTCAATGAGGCCAATATATAAAACTCGTTGAGCTTAAGTGTTATATGCAAGTCACTTTATAACCCACATGATATGATTTTGGGCGGACACAAAAGGGGGAAGAAACCCTGCAAAAGGAACTCGCTTGCGCTGAATTCGAAAGGAAGTCAATAGCAGCGGCTTGCAGTGAAAAAAAGAATAGAACGAGAGGCGTAGGCTGGGCGCAAGATCAAAGCAAGTGCAGCGCAATTAATAGACTCAACTAGCTGGATGTGCATACACAAGGAAAACAAAGCAAGAAAAAACACAAAAAAGCGGAGAATAATAATGAAAGCAGCACAAAAGAACGCAGCTGGGATTGGTGGTTGGCGGAAATGGGGAAGAGCAAGGCGCGGTGAAAATTCTGCAGCAAAATGCAAAAGTGCAAGCAAGAACAGGGACAAAAGTGTGTGTTCGTGTGTGGAGAAGGAATAAAATAAAATAAGAAATAAAGCAAAATAAAAACAAAAACTTAAAATAAAAATTGCACAAAAAGCAAACGCCAACAAGGCTGTTGCAAGCAGGCGAAAAGTGGCGCTAAGTTGGTCTTCATACATATATGTATATGTATATTTCTTCGATATATATATATCTATACATATGTCTATATAAACATGTGTGTGTATGTGTGCGTTTGAGTGCAACAGCGGCTTGAAGGATGCGTTGCCGCCACATGCCACACAAGCGCACATGAAGGACAGCAAAATGTGCGGTTGAATGCGGTTGCAAAGCGAAGGGTGCAGCGACAAAGACGCCAGCGTCGCCTGCGCAAGTGAAAGTGGTGGGAGCTGGCGCGTGAAAGCCAAGTGAAAATCAACTACATGCAACAAAAAAAAAACAATCCTTAGCACCGCAATGCAGTTGTGCAACACTTAAAAGCTGCGGCAAGCGCTGTTGCGGCTACCATTGCACGCATAACGGTAATAAAGCGAATAGTGTGTGCGCCGACGCTGTAACCAAAAGTGTGCATGAAACTGTACTTGCAAGTCAAACGGTTGCGGCAGCCACCCGCCACCACAGCTGTCGTGTCATAAAGATGAAAGGTGAGCTGCTGCACTCGAGCGCATTTTCTACTTTTAAGAGTATCTATTAGATAGAAATATAAAATACAAGTGGGGAAGCAGTATGAAAAAGTAATTAGCACAAAAATATGTCTACTAGCGTTTGCAACCAATCATTGTGCGTTGCGTTGCATTTGCGACAATAAGTTGCACAAGATGAAAGTGTAACGGCTGTAAAGCGAAAAATGGGGGAATGAAGTACAACAAGTTGAGAACACAATGGACTCTATACTTGTTTAGTATACTATATTTACCCATATTTTTGTTGCTGTTGTTGTTAGCTTTTTCGCCTACTTTGACTGCTTTGACTCTCACCGTATGGCTTTGTGTCGAAGTTGCAAACAACTTTTTTTTTCGAAAATTGTCATCAATGGAAATAAAATAAGTTTGTTTTTATATTTCTACAAACAAGTCCTTTGATTTGTGCTTTTGAAGTGTCCTTGCTTTATGTTCGACATGAACTAATGACTCTTCTTAATGGGCCAAACAACCACAATCAGAGCATATGACAGGTTAACTCGCACTTTTGATGTGCCAATGTAGTGGGGAGAGTGGAGAATGTAAAGATTTACCTACAAACAGTTGTATACTTGAGATAAAACATTTTTGCATCCATTTTTTGATTAAGTATCCAAAGAAAATGAAAGTTTTTCAAAAATTTTATTTTCATAGAAAAGTACTAATAAATTTTCTTCCACCATGTCCGTTAAAATTCAAAAATTATAACATCCGCTCCAACTTCTTCTTATTATGTATTTTATTTTATCGTTAGTCTATGTATAGTAGGGTGTTTAAAAAAAAAATTTTTTTTTCGTTTGGTACTCGGAAAAATATGTTCCTAGACACCTCTCCAAACATGAGTTCTTAATTGTAACGGGAAGGTCCTCCTACATATAGTTTTCTATTTTTTCTTATTATTAGATAGAAAAATTTATATCTCGCTTCCAACTACTTGAAAAAATATCTTGTTCCTTAGATTTTGTAGGAAATTGAATGCTCTACAAAAAAGGTCTCCCACGATCTTTTCGTAAACCCAACCGTTTGAAAGATATTAACAGTTAAAGTTTGATTATTTTTGGGAAAATTTTTTATTTCTTATGAATTTTATAACTCAATGAAAAAAATCATTATGAATGATGAAACTCATGGGCTTTTGGAGAGGCTTACTTAGAGGTGTCTAGGAACCTATTTTTCCGAGTATCAAACGAAAAAAATTTTTTTTTTTGAATCACCCTAATGTATAGCTCTCCTATGCGTTAATCCTTTGAATCACTTCAGTAATTTTAACTAGCTCCTTTATTTTTTTCTTTCACTCATCTAATGCAATCATTCCATTTTCCTCTCGTCAGCTGCATACTTGTTCTTTCTGACCTACCATATGTCCTTCCACTTCACAACCTTTGACAGCAAGGCTTTGCGTAATCAGCTTTCAGTATCCACTGAGAAACAATAAGTCAAACGATCGCTTTGATCTTTGACCAACCACTAAGTAATAAGTGCACACATGTGTAGCTTTGTGCTACATGCTTTGCTGTTGCATACTTTTAGGATGCATTTATTTTATAAAACTCGTTTCATACTGTAAAAATTTATCGCATGCGTTAAAAATTATTGACGGTGCTATGCAAACGAATGCTTTCGGGTAGCAAAAACTACATGCAAAGTTACAAAGATATTTCAAAAACTATGTTTTGCTAAGTGGATAGGACTGTCCTTCTTCCTTTGTTTACAGTAATGACATAAGACAGTACACTGCAGTAGTGTGTTGCGATTTTTACATAGGTTAAAAATATCGAACAAAGAATTTGTCACAAATTTTTTATTGCTAACCAAATTTCGGATGCGGAATTGTTGCGAATGTTGAAAAAGGCTTACGGTGACTCAGTTTTATCAAACACATAAGCCTACTAGTGGTACGAAGCCTTCAAAGAAGGTCAAGGGATCGTTGGAGACATGCATCGCTCTGGACGACCTGCGAGCTCTTCAATTGATGAAAATAATAAAAAAGTGAAGTATATGGTGATTAAAAATCATCAGGCAAGTGATAGAGAGATGCCAAGAGATCTCGACATCTCTCGCGGTTCTATTCGAATGATTTTAGTGGAAGTTTTGGGTCTGAAATGCGTTCTTATGCGACCCGTCCCGTTAAAACTGAATATTTTTCAAATCGAGTACCGTAAACAGGCCACTTTTGACCCGCTTGATCGTGCGAATTTCGATCCCACATTCATGAAGACCATTATTACTGCCGATAAGACATAGGTTTATGAGTTTGACATTCAAGTATGTCAACAATCATTGGAATGGAGGGGAAAACAAAAAAAACTACGCCAAAGCCCCTCAAATTCAAGGTAAAGCTCATTGTTTTTTTCGATATTCGTGGTTTGGTACAGCATGAATTCGCTAATTTGCATTGAGGCATGTGCGTGAGAACATGCGTCGAAAGTGGAAGGACAATTTATTTACATACACTTGTGGAACCTCCAAGGTTGACCTAGTGGCTGATGCCCAGATCATGCTGAAATTATAAAACACTTCTCCAGCCTGCTGAATGGCACTGAAACAACTGGAGATAGTGATTCCCCAATCGATGCCGATGGAGCAGAAGTTCCATTGCCCGACCATGAAGAAGTTCGAATAGTAATTAGCCGTCTGAAGCCGTCGAGGCCGATGTTCTGCCAGTCGAGCTATTCAAATACCGCATAGAAGAACTGATAAGGAGCATGCATTAGTTTCTTTATAGGATATGGTTGGACGAAAGCATGCTGGACGATTGGAATTTAAGTCTGCTTTGCCCAATACACAAAAATGGAGAACCCACAATCTGCGCCAACTTCCGTGGGATAAGTCTCCTCAACATTACATATAAAATACTATCGAGCGTACCGAATGAATAATTAAAGCCCACCGTCAACAAACTGATATCTCCCGTCATCGAACAAACAGTTTCGCACTCGCGACTAGGCTCCCACTCACTGTTGACAGTCATAACTTCGAAGTCGCAGATAAGTTATTCTATCTTGGAACCAATACAAACACCAACAACAATGTCAAATCTCGAAATCCAACGCAGAATAACTCTTGCCAAAAGGTGCTACTTCGGACTGAGTAAGCAATTAAGAAGTAAAGACCTCTGTCGATGACTAAAGGCCAAACTCTATAAGTCACTCATTATTCTCGTCCCGCTAGATAATCTAAAGAGTCGACGTTGCGAGTTTTCGAGAGAAAAGTTCTGCGAAAGATTTATGGTCCTTTTTAGTTGGCACGGCGAATATCGCATTCGATGGAACGATGAGCTGTATGAGATATACGACGGCATTGACATAGTTCAGCGAATTAAGAGACAGCGGCTACGCTGGTTAGATCATGTCGTTCGATTAGATGAAAACAATCCAGTTCTGAAAATATTGCCCGCCGGTGGAAGCAGAGGAAGAGGAAGACCTCCACTCCGTTGGAAAAAGAAGGTGGAGAACGACCTGGCTACACTTGGAATCTCTAATTGGCACCAAGCAGCAAAAACAGAACGAAGGACCGCTGATTTAAACTCGGCTATAACTGCATAAGCGGTGTCTACGCTGATCAAGAAAAAAGGGTTACCACGCTGCTGTTTTCACTCAATAAGTCCAGAGGTTCTTCATAATTTTAGTTTGGGTTGGATGTCAAATACCAATAATCTTGACTTATTGTTATTCTAATGTACTTTTTATATCGGTCCACAGTTTAAGCTTTTAAGTAGAAAACACAGTGTGAACCTTTCATCAAATCCAAGGCACTGTTAGCTTTTTAGACAACGCTGAAATCGAATAATTCCCTAAGCTTCTATATAAAAAGAATGTGAAATGATAGTCCACCGCAAGAGATTACACTTCAAATTATTATGCTTAGACGCTTGACTCATAAGGGGCCGTAACTGTAGACAATGATGTAGAGATTATTAGCCAGAAATCTATGGAAAATTTTTATTTTTGTTAAAATATGTTAGGCAGGGAAAACTCTTTCAGATTATAACTACGGCTATATTCTTTATATATATTTCTTATATAGCATTTTTTTCAAATTAAACAACTTGCTGCCAAAACTTACACTCCTGCCAGCATTCAACATAATTTAGTTCTTCCAAAGTCTTTAGTACAAATGTAATTTACTCGTAGACCAACGGAAAAGCACTACAACTGTTTACTCAATTAAGCGAATGAGTGTTGGCGGCCCCCTCAGCATCATTAATAGAATTGAACATGTGTGATTTCGCTTTTGACTTGTGTGAAATTAAAATTAAGTGTTGACAATTCAATAAACTTCGTCAACGCCAGTGAGTGAAGCAACCAAAAAGATCACCAAATGCAGCAACCATTCGAGCGATTAACCAAGTAATGTAGCGACTAACTGTATACCGCCCCTAGAAGGCACCATACACAATGGAAAAGCTTCACTCAGCGGCTGAGCGGTGATGGCGATTGAATAGTGTAATGCCGACATGCATGAGTGCTGTTGTCGCCCACTCGAAACAATTAGTCACATGCGGCGGCTAACGATTGTATGGAGGGAGGTGGTTGTAGGGTGTGAAGTGCGGTTTAAAAAATATAAAAAAAATAAAAATTGGAAAGCCATAACGCGCATAACACATTACCATTTATTGTCGCA
Source organism: Bactrocera tryoni (assembly GCF_016617805.1). Lineage (NCBI taxonomy): Eukaryota > Metazoa > Arthropoda > Insecta > Diptera > Tephritidae > Bactrocera > Bactrocera tryoni. Next base: position 64,219,696 of record NC_052503.1, on the reverse strand, counting down.
ACAGCTGTTAAGTGAGAGCGCACACTTGGTTTGGACGCGCCATAATATAAATGATGAAATAGATGACAGACAGATATGTTTGCAGCATTAAGTATATAAGTTTATCTGAATGTTATGCTCAAGAAAACTGACAGCATAGCGACGCGTGAAATGCAAGTGACTTTTGACACACTTGAAAATGTCAAAGTCATTAATTGAGAGCACATAAGTATGGTTGCTATGTGTGTGTGAGAGAGTGTGTGTGTGGAATGACGAACGACAAATATTTCGTTGACAATTTTGCGGCAAGGGTGCAGATAGAATTTGACTAAATGAGCATGCAGTGTCGGGTGTTGATAACTTCATTAAGCAGACATTATTGCGAGTGATGAGTAATTGGTTTAAACGACGAGTTGATGAGACGAAGGAAATAACTGTACACATATTATTTAAGCGATCTCAGCTATATGTATACATCTCTGCTTGTACACAGAGTACAGTTCTAGCATAATCAGATAATATAAGACTTAAGAGTATTTGTAGCGATAAAAAAATCGTCAATAGTACTCCAAAAATTAAATAAACAGTAAATAACTACATTGTAGTTCCTGCAATTTAGTCTTGACTAAGACTTCTTATGTCCGCTTGATGCTTCTCGTGATGAAGATTTCTTTTGTTGTATTTCCCATTGCCACTGTTCCCTGATAATGATCTTAAATGAGCTTAAAGGTTCCCTTTAATGGCTGTTTTTTCACTGAGTTGATGTATAGTTGACAGCGTGTACAAATTTATCTGGAAAATTAATATGGAAATGCTCTTCTTGAGTCCATCCGCAGCTATTAGGTATATTGAGTGAGTATACTTAATGACCATCGAATCACCGGCCAGAGTGTTTTCTTATCTCAAAACAAATCCACTCTTGAAAAATATCACTAACGTTAATTCTGAGTAGATTTCGTCTGAGAAAAGACTTCAATTCATTATTACAATCTATTTTCCCTATATTTTCCATGTATCAGCGAAGCTCTCACGAATAAGAAAAATTTAATATGTAATAAATACTTGAACACAGAACATTTTTAGTTCAAGAAATTTACGAAATCAATTACGTGAATAATTCAAATTTCAAATTCAAAATATGAATTTAATGTTCGCAAACGAAAAATTGCTGCGGCGCAGTTGCATTGACGCAAGTAAACGAGAAAACTATCATAAATTATGAAATTGAAAGATCTTTGTTTATAAAGTAATTTCATCAACGAATTGTGAAAAGATTTTTGGAAATCATTATATTTGGAATTTATGCCGATCAACTTCCAGCAATCATACGTATAACGCCATTAAAGTCACCACAGGCTGCGGTGTAATGTGGCAACAGGCAAGCAGGCGGTCAATCAATGAGTATAGCTGGCCGGCCCACAGACAGGCAGGCAGACAGACCACTCCACAGTCAGGCTGGCGATCATCTACCTGCTAGAGGCTGCTTGGTATTTCGGCAAACTATTTGTGTGCACCGAACTCACCACAGTATTTAGCGCAGCCGTCAACCAAAACCATAAAATCGCATTCACACTTCGTGGCTTCTACCGCCTGAAGTGCATTAATTACCAAAGAAAAACAGATATTGAACTCAACCAAACTTGATATTGCCTACTACTTAGTATGGCCGCTATATTTCCTTTCGATAAAAGCCATCGTTGTATTAATTCTGCTCGCACTACATTTGCTTCACACTTTTGACGGCGACCAATACTTCCAGCAGCCTTGGACCAGTAGCGCCTAAGTGCGTGACGCACTTTCTGTCCCACTGTGTAACCACAGCGAGCTCTTTTCCGACACTTCATCTGCAGATTTGCCGCGGGCACACCGCTGCATTGGCTCTGCGGCGCACCATTAAGCGCCACGAGTCTGCGCCATTCTTTTGAAATTTATGCGCGCCAAAACTTCAAAACAAACCAATAGAATCGAGAATTGTTTGAAAAACACATTTTCGCACTGCAGGTGTCCGTTTTAAATGGCATAAATATGTAGTTTACTTCTGCTTTGTTTGGAAATCTGTTAATTTTCATTCTAGATTGCTCTAGCAGACCATTAAGTAAAATTCTTAGTTTTCTAAGTAAGCAAATGTGAAAATGAGATATTTTCCTTTTTTCGAAAACTGATGATAGGTTCAAAAGTAGCAAAATTCTAAATCAAAGTATTAATGGGAACTTAATTGCTTTGGTGAATTCGCCTTACTCGTAGTGATCGTAGCGTTATTCTTCTATCTCACGGTGAAAATGGCCTGGTTACTGCCCTTATATATATTTACATATATATTTGATAGCATGGTCCGAGCTGCAAAACTCCACATTTATATGAGCGTTAAGAGCGCCCTATGCCTATATAGCGGGTAACCATTTTCCATCAAAGACTAATTAATTATCTGAAAACCTTGGTTAATTTAAAAGTCTCATATAATAATTTGTTTTAAGGAGGGAATTTCAATACATAGAAAATCTAGAAAAAAGATTTTTCGTCAGCGTTTCTCTAGCAGAGGATAAGGTTATTAAATGGACAGTGCATCCAAAGTGTAGTATACATAGTATATACATATATACATGGGCCGCTTCTAATTATTAATACTTCGTGTTCCTGTTTATAACTTAACCAAAAGTATTTAAACCTTGTATAATATGGGTTACTCCTTTAGGGCAGTAGGCATGCTGTAACCTTCCCTCACACGGTTTATGATAGGTCTAAAGTTTCTTGGCGCGATAACGGTTTTGGGAATGTCGAGGGGTCTCAGTTCTTGCACTAGCTGTATTTTCAAGGCTTTCAATTTAAGATCTCGACGTAAAGTACGCGAAATCGTTCCGTACCGAGTTGCTGCGAACAGCGCCGAATCCACTTTCCTTGGATTTCATGTACACACGGCTACGGCTGCTATATTTTCTTCACTGCGTGCTGAACGTAGTCCATTCGGCCGAATACTATCTAATAATGAATGCTGGGTCTCAAGCTGAGTGGTGGTGTTGCGAATAGTACGCTCGGTGGGCCGATTATGTTGACCATAAGTTAAGCGATTTTCTCACAGAACGTGAATTTTCGAAGTAAATATGAACGATTTGTAAACGTTGTTCAAGCGTAAGTCCTTTCATGATGAAATGCCAAACAATACTGAAAAAAATAGCATGATAGCTTGACATGACTCACGCTTGATCTGTCAAAAAAATTTAAAATAATACATATACTTGGAGCACCCGTTAAATTATCAGCGAACTGAGTCGACTGTCTGTCTGTATATACTCCCACTACTCCTTCAGTTTTTGAGATGTCGATTTGAAATTATTATTTTTTCCAGAGTGTAGTGTGGGTGCACACACTTACGCTTTGGGGCGCTGATCAACGCATTGTTTTGATCTGTGTGTTTCTAGCAATAGAAAACACCGTAGATTTGAGCCTCCTTAGGCAGATACCCACGTTAAACCACATTGGATTCTGTTCCTCGGTATGAAGCTGCTCATTTGCTCGCTGATATCGGACAACTTTAGCACATAACTGCCATATAAACTGATCAATCAAACTCAAAACCTTGTTTGGAAAACATTTTATTTGACAATATATCATCACGAAATTTGGCGCATATTATTCCCAAAGCATCATTACATTCTCCGGTCATATTGTTCAGATTGGATCTCTATAGAATGTAGCTGCCATTTAAACTGACCGATAAAAATCAGGACAAAGATATTTTTCAACCTTTTTATGCTAAACAAAATTTCACCTGCGAAGAGGTTTGTAAGATTGCATTACGTATCAAATGTAATAAAGTTTTGATATTCTCAATGCATGAAGTATAGTCTAGACTCTGGAGCATATTCCATTGTACTTGTTTTGATGTTTGCGATTTCGAAACCGCCGGTGCTGGATGAAACTTCTGCTGGATAAAAGTATAAATGCTCCAAAGAGAAATTCAAAATCAGAGACCAGGTAACTAAAGCAACACTGAAGATTGAGGAAATCCTAAAGTGGAGTCTTACCTTCAGGGGAACTATAGAGGGTTTTTTATAAATTTCGTCGATTTCAGAGAAATTTCAAATTTTTTTTCAATTTTCAAATTTATAAAATAAATAATTTTCTTCTAGTGTGGATCTAACTTCTTATTAAGCTCCTTTAGCTGATCTGGGTATATAGACTTGTTTCGTATAATATACTGGCTGACGGATATTCAAACAGTGAAGCTTCAATGGTCCCAATGTCAGTCCAGTAATGACGGTTAGAGTTGATATAAAGGGACTAAGTTCGCCTTAAAGCGAGCTGCTATTGCTGTTAGTAATGGTTTCTGGGGGTCATTAAGAGCTCACAGTTCTTTCTCTCTAGTGACAATATATGTATAATATGGAAGTAGGAAACCACAACAGCTTTATCTTTCCATGAGCCAAGTTTGCGATGTAAAACTATATTATTGTAGAAGGAATCATTTATTCTTTTCTGTTCCCCCACATCGGTCTAAAACTGTTTTGTGGAATGTAAACAGTAAAAAAGGCACGATAATTCATTTTGAGGTTTTTAAGGAGGCGAAAGGTTGCTCAACCGCTTAAGTATTCAAAAAAAATTGAAAAAATGCTAAAAAGTAAGTTTTAGTGTTGCACTTACCCTTGCTTATGTTCGGACAACACTTGAAAGGCCGCTAAGATAAAATGGACTTGTGAAGATAAGGCATATTAACTTTAAATTATAAGTAAATTAAATATGTTAACCGCACTCCTGATCATATAGGCTTCACTAACCATCAATGACTTTCCTTGCTGCTTTTGTGGTTATTTTTTTTGTCATGAAAGCGCTGACGCGTGCAGCGCGTGTTGCGCCTTTTCACCAACAAACTGTAGCGTCAATTGATTTATTGTTTTTGGTATACAATTATGTTGTTGTTTTTGTTTTCATTTATGCAGCGCTTTATTTACCGTTGTGTTTATTGTTGCGCATTTTTATTGTTACTATTTTTAATAATTTCATTGTTCGCACTTACTGTCATGTATTTTCCACGTTTTTTTGTTGTTTTATTATTTTGCTTTTTTTTGCAATCTCATTGTTTGCAATTCCCCATTTTTATTTGCACGCCTTTCGCTGAGCAAATGCATTGTTTTTGCTTATCAAAAGTTAAAGGTCCTTGCAGCTGCGCCGGCATGAGCACATAAATCAGCGGCGTCCGGCGGACATTTCAATTTGTCGAGCTTGTGTTGGTGTGAGTGTGGAGTGTGCATGCGTGTGTTTGGGTGCTTGTGCGCGCTGGTGGGCGGCAGCAGCTGTCAGTTGTTGAAATTTCAATTGAAATATTTATTTTTCATTTTTTTGCGTGGGTTTTTTGCGCTCTTGCCGCCGAGCTGATAGTGTTAAATCAGTTTTTATTTATTAATTTGTCAAGCCACACCTACGCGCTTATATACACACCTACATACGTACATATATCACTATACGTACATGTAAATCACCGATAATCACATAAAAAATTAAATTATAACAACCACACAGCAATTATGCATACTTGTAGTGGTCGTTATTGTTGTTGTATTTTATTGTTATTGTTATTTATTTACACGCCGATACAACAGCTCCAATGCCTGTTTTTTGTTTGCCACGTGCTTTTTATTGTTGTTTTTTATACCCTGAACACGGTATATTAAATTTGCGGTGAAGTTTGCAACAACCAGAAGGAAACGCTTTAGCCATGTCCGTCTGCATATAAAAGGTATCCATCTAAAATTTTGCACACGTTTTTTTCTCCCAAATAAGTTTCTCATTTATCGGAATTGCCGATGTCGGACCACTATAACATATAGCTGCCATACAAACTGAAGGACCCAAATCAAGCGCTTGTATAGAAAACTTTTTTATTTGACAAGATGCCTGCATGAAATTTGGTATGGGTGATTTTCTCAAGTAAAGGTAACAGCTCTGAATAAATTGTTCAGATCCGACCACTACATCGCATAGCTGCCGTATAACCGGACCGATCGAAATCAAGTATTTAATAGGAAACTTTTTTATTTGTGTAGGGTATTCAAGCTTCGTTGCAGCCGAAGTTATTTTTTCTTGTTTAATTTTTATTCATTTTTTGTTTTTTGTCTCTTCCTTCCTGTTTAAAAATCATTTTTAATGGCTTATGACCACGCACGGCTCAAGCCGCCAAAAAGCCACATCCGTTTGCCGCCGCCAAGGCGCTTCGAAAAAAAGCAACAAATTTTAATGTGTGAAAAAGCGCGGTTAAAACGCTTGTGACAGCCACACAATGCTTGTTTTGTTGCGCACTTTTAGGCGTTGCAAAATGTAATGTAATTTCATTTATTTCACGCTTATTACGATTTTATTATTCTTATTTTTTTTTACTTTTTTATTGCCAACGCCTGATAATAAAGTGTTAAGTATCATGAATTTATGAGCCATATAGTTGCGAATGAATTGTGGTTACTTCAATACAAGCACAGAGCACACACATGCAGACGTGCGTTTGTATATGTGCCGCTTAAGGCGGAAGCTTGCTAATTTTCCAATTTATGCCATTGGCCGCAACTGGTAATTTGATAAAATCTGATGTAAATGTACAGCTTTTAACCAAATTTAAAATTACCATATTCGTCTTTATTATTTAACTCATTAATTTATTATACTAATTATCTCTTAATCATGATATTTTGTTCTTACAATCCTTTATTATATTAATTTTCGGTGGTTCGCTCCGCCAAAGAATTTTAAAAAAATTAAAAGATCTCAGAATGAAAGAAAGAATGTTTGAATAAAATCATCATTTATTTAAAATAAAGTTATTCACGAATCAAAATATTTCTAATTATATTGAGAAACTAACGCCAAACAAACAATCCGATTATTCCCTTTGGAAAGCAGTAAAAAATGCTAGGAAACCAATATTGTCAAATGCACCCCTCAGAAAGCCAAACGGATCCTGGGCCAAAAGCGACGAAGAAAAAGCGGAAGTTTTTTCAGAGAAACTCGCTAAAACGTATAGTCCTATTCTGTTCCATGGAACTTTACCTCAGATGGAAGGATCGCAATGCGTAGAAGAAATCCAACCAGCAAAAACTAAAGAAGTGGAATATATAATTAAAAGTAGATTTAAACCAAGAAAAGCGCCCGGTTTCGACTTGGTGACAGCTGAGGTACTGAAAAATTTAACACGGAAAGCATTAGAAAAACTTACATCGATAATAAACGCTTGCTTAAATCTCAGATACGTTCCATTGTCATGGCGCAAATGCAAAATCGTTGGATCGATTATTACAAAAGTGGCCATCAGCAAGAGGAGTAGAATCCTCGTAAACTTAAAAGTTGTACTCATCAATTATCTTCATAAAAATTAATATAATTATAAATATTAATTCAATAATAAATTCTGAGTAAAACCACGAAAATATAATTTATACGTGTAGTACTTAGATTTCAGTTTTTTCAAGATCTTGTTAAACATTTATTTCACTATTTCACGAACAACTTGCTTTCTATTTACTATAAGACAAAAATAACTCCTTACTACTACTACTCAACGTGATTTAGATTGCTGTGAAACACACTTTTCCAAACCCAATTTCTATATTCTGGAGTGGTCCGATATGAACAATTACTTCGGATATTGTAGGGACGGCGTGGATAATAATGTGCGCTAAATTTCGTGAAGATACTTACTTTGTCACATAAAGTGTTTTCCATACAAGATCTTGTTCGGTCAGTTTGTATAGCAGCAATATGCTATAGCGATCTGATATTGGCGTTTCCGACAATTTAGCAGTTACTTAAGGAAAAAGAGATATGTGAAAAATTTCCGGACGCTATATCAAAACCTGAGGGAGTAGTCCGCGTATATACGGAGAGTAAGACAGATGGACATGACTCAATCGACGCAGCTTGCCACGCTGATCTCATAGTTCTATGTATGTTCTTTATAATGTTAACGGTGCATATTTGTGCTTAGAATGAATAAATTCGAGTGGAAACTCGTCCTAGACTCCATATAACTAACAAGCCTTATGTCCCTGAAGGTACTGCTCTGGCTTTGGTCGTGGCAAGTTGCAAGAATACGAAATGTACAGTTCTATCCGAACTTAGTTCTTACAATTTTTATATACTGTGGAATTATTTTACAAGAATCAAGTAAGTTGTAAGAATTTATTATCGGTTCTAAGTACTATATACACTTTAAATAATATTATGAGAATTTTAAGAGCGAGAAAAGTTCAAATGTGTAAAGAAAGGTGCAATTCGGAAAATGAGGGATCTTGGCATTTTAAAAATCGTTTTTTGGGATCATGTTAAATACTGTACAATAATCAATTAGTTTACATGCGTGCTTCTAAATTAAGTATCTATATTGAAAGGGTGTTGTTTTAGGCATGTGGTTTTCAAAAACGCATATGATTTAATCTTATGATTAATAATTTAGCTTTTTTACAAAGATAAGTGTTTGCCATTACGTAGAAAGTGACCGCCGCGGATGGCTTAAGTAAAATCCAATCTAGCCAAATATTTTCTTTTGGTGCTTATCTTAGTAGAAGCTACCCACATAATCCAAAGGTGTTAAAACGCATAGTCTTGGAGGTCACGCGACAGGTCCATGACACGAGAGAATGCGCTCACCGGAAGTTTCATTCAATAAATAGATTGTTTTATTGGCTTTACGTAGGTTGCTATATATGCATTTCTGACCTAATAATGTAAATAGGCATATTTATCAACGAAAATGTTTTTTTGTTTTTTTTTTTTTGTCGATTGCTGTTTTGTTTCGGGCTCATACGCATAGATCCATGATTCGTCACATGTGACGATCTTATAAACGTCTTTTGAAGCACCGCGATCGTATTTTTTCAGCATTTCTTTACACCAATCCACACGAGCCTTTTTTTGAGCGATTGTCAAAATTGTGCGGGATCCAACGAGAACAAACCTTTTTTAGAGTCAATAACTATAGCTCCATATTATTCCCCATTGACTATAACAATATAACCGGCTTCATTTTTCGTAGGAATATGCACCAATGGTCAGGCCAGTAGGCTTTTGTGGAAGTGAGCATCGCCTACTAAAGAAAACATATTGCAAAAAAGGTTCATGGTTGCTCGAATTACCGACTCAGCGCTAAATGCGTCGGACGAACCGAAAAAAGACCTACTTCGAAAAAAGTATTGCCTCTAACAAATAGCCGTGGTATTTGCTTTTCTTACTATTTTGCCAAGTTTGGCTAGGTAGTAATACTAAATATAAGTTTTAGAATTTAGACTTTAGATATTTACTTTTTGATAAAAATCTCTGAATTTGAAATCGAGAATTTTTGAATTAAGATTTATGCCTTTTGAAAATATACTGAAATCACATTTTACGAAAAAAATATATAACTTGAAATTCGGTTACACAGAAGCTGTAATGCCCTTCACAAATAAAAAAAATGCATACAAGAACTCGATTGATCGTCTATGTCTATTCTGACGTATGAACAGCTTCTTAGGAAAAGGATGTGTTCAAAAGTTCAATACGATATCAAACTAAGAGATTAGCTCGCGTACATACGGAAAGGCAGACGTTCGGATATTACTACATCGAATCAATCACTCTGATCATTTAGATATGTACTTTGTGGCATCTCCGTCGCTTTATTTTGGTTATAGCAAACCTCGTAGCAAACATAATATGCCCCGTTGAAGGTACGTATACCTATGTATGTGAGCCTGAGTATATACAGATTTTCTTTATCCACATTTTTTCGAAATCTGTCAGCAAGTGACATATGGCTGCTTAATTTAACTGCTGCTTACATAAACAATTAAGAAAATAACAACAACAACCAACAAATGCAACGAATTGTACAGACTAAATGAGAAAAATTAGAATAACAACAGCGGAAATAAATTAAGGCACATGTGCCCTAAGTCACACACATACGCATGCACGCACATAATAACTATCTAACAAACACACATATACACAAGAGCCAGATGTATGTATATTGCATGTAAATAAAGATTTCAAGCTTCTCCAGCACTCTACGGCTTATCTCTCGCCAGCTGCTGCCTGGCAAAGCCTTGCCTTCATTTATTCCTTTGCACCATTTTGTGGTTGTATTTATTAAATTTTAATGGAAATTTATGAAGCTGTTGGAAATGGAATTTATTAAGTTACACACGCATACATGTGTGCCTAAATTTCGGTAGGTGCAGAGATAAGCTGCGAAGGATATGTGTAGAATGGAAATTTATGCAACCGAAAGAGATGAGCTAAAGTTTGTTGTTGTTATTTTAGCTTTGTTTTCCGATTTTTGTGCTACTATGGTCTGTGTGTGAGCAACTACAGGTTCATCATACGCACTGGCGTTCGCAGCGTTGCGGTTGGCGCAGGGTGGACTGTAAGGTTATCTAAACTGAGTTGAAGTTTACGTGTTTTGTTCTTCTATGTATGTATGTATGTGTGTATGTAATGCGCCGCCATGTGTGTGCTTTTCAGCTACACTCTTGTGCCACAGATTGTGGGCTGGTTCATTACTGCCGCTTAATTCAAATATTAATGATGCATTAGCGTGCTAAATATGCGCAAAGCAGGTGGGGAGAAAATCACAAAAGGTTGCAACAACAAAATCTGACAGCTCGTTGCCACGCGCGAGCTTACTTAAGTGCGGCGTTGTCTACACACCTGCCACTGAGTTATTTTTTTTTACACCAACAACGAGAAGCTACAAGAGCGCTTCTCAAATCGTCTAATATCACCCACTATAAAAGAAGAAAAAACCTTAAACCGAAATTTTATTGGCTTTTAAACTCATTTTAGCTCACCTCTCTCCACCATCTCTCCTTCCACCTCTTCCGCGCACTCTACTGTGCCAAATTCTATTAGCCAGCATTTAACATCAAATTTCATTGCTGCTTTATCGTTTATGCGACTTAAATGCCTAATAATGCTTTCAGAGTCATCTACTTTTAGACACAGCGCAGTGATTGCCTGAAAATTGCCCTAAATGTGGCAGTTAAAATTGCTAATAACATTTCTTTCTTTGGACCCAATTTTCGTTGCAAAAAAATAATAGCCAAGAATAGAGGAAGGGGTAGACACATACTAAGGTTGACAGACTTTCTTGCCTACAGGCTACTTTTCAACCCAAACATCTTCTTTATGGGGAATATAATATTAGATTGTCAAAAAAGTCTTGCGGTATTTTCGCTAGTTACCGCTGAAAGCGCGTAGTTCTAGTTTTATTCGTCGCATCGGGTCATGCTATACCTTTTTGGAAAGCTCATTTCACGCGCTAACACGTGCTTGATTGCTTGTCGTTTCTTTTAAGTTGTTCGTGAGTTATAGCGTCGCAAACATGGAGCAAAACAAAGCGAAAATACGGCATATTTTACAGTACTACTACGATAAAGGCAAAAATGCATCTCAAACCGCCAATAAAATTTGTGCAGTTTATGGACCCGATACAGTTTCCATTTTCACTGCACAACGCTGGTTTCAACGTTTTCGTTCTGGTGTAGTGGTGGTCGAAGATGCGCCACGCTCCGGAAGGCCTGTCGTCGAAAATTGCGATAAAATCGCTGAATTGGTCGAAAGAGACCGGCATAGTAGCAGCCGTAGCATCGGTCAAGAGCTGGGCATGAGTCATCAAAAATTCATTTCAATTTCAATAAAAAAAAAATTCAATAAAAATACCGCAAGACTTTTTTGACAAACCATTATTTAAACATGTGCTGTTGTCAAAGCTAAATCTTAAAGAATAGAAATAATAAGGAAAATGTTAGATACTATTTTACATGCTTTGCGATGGTCGTAAAATTCATACTCGGTAAAGAGTTGCATATGATAAGTATGTTCGATTCATGTATATGTTCATAACCAAGTCTATTTTCAATTGAGCGACTTTGTTAAAATTTTCGAATTTGTTTGAATTGTACTATATTTCAACTACTTGGTATCTCCAAGTATAAAAAATTTGAAAAATCGCAAACTTTCTTAGATGAATGTATAGTACCAAAAGAATTTCAGTTAAATGCTACTCATTCAATTTTGTTAAGTATTGCTCTTGAGAGGATTTGAGTTCAATTACAGTTTCTAACTTACCTCATAAAGTTTTTAATCTTAAGAAGCAACTGTCCTTAAATAGGCAAAAGGAAACCCCGACATTACTTCTTTTAAGAAAAATTTTCTCATAAAATCCATCAGCCATTTAGAGAGCATATTAAACAAGACTTTTAAGACAAATAAGAATGAATGAAAAGTGCGCTATTGTGAGTATAGAAGATACTGAAAATAAGAGAACTTGGGGCAAAGTAACTGCGGCATGTATATTAGGAGATTTGTAATATCTAGATTGTGATAATATAAGATCTATTTTGTTGTTATAAACTTATACAAACTCCAATATTTATAAGAAAATATGATATTTAATTTTTAAAAGTCAAAACTCTTAATAGACAAGAGCTACTGGGTAGTAGTGTCGCGCAAAGTTGGTAGTTCAAAGTCGTTTTTTGAAAAATTACGCTGAAAAACGTTTTCTAGGCGGTTTGCAAAGCAAATTGACTTTCCTTCATCACTTCTCTGCTGAATTACTACTCACGTCTCTTAGGGGCATGTGGAGGCTTAATGTGTTTTCTGGCTTTCCAAAATTATAATCTTTAGTGCTAAGTTTTTTCGCTTAAGAACTTTTTTTTACAGTATCCTTCAACTGCAGCTGAGTGTAAGGATACGGTTTCGCTTGCCATTCATGTCCAGCTCATTGTTTTTAGCTACTAGCTCTTCTAATCCTCCATTCATTCGTTCCTTCAGGTATGAGGCTTATTGTTTTCTTTAGGTGCTGCTAAGATAACTGCTTCAGTTATAATATCATTAAATTCACTTAAGCTTTGGGTTAAGAAATTTGTATAATGGGCGTGGCACCATCTTCTACTAAGTAATTGAAATTCTGTGTTAGAACTTCCGGGAGCATTTATGTCGCATATATCGACAAATATGCGACTTGTCCTAATAAAATTAGCGGCGTGTGTTTTTCTAATAATGGAGCATATTTATGTTTGAAATAAATAAAATTGGGTGAAAACTTGTTCTAATATACATACTTATATATATATATAAAAGTTCGAGTTCGTAGATGCGCATAATCGGACCACTGCCACGCCTACAAATCGCCATTAACCGATAAAAGATAAAGTGCCATAACTAAGCACCTAATTAAGATAAAAAGCTCATATTTGGCACAGGGGATCGTAGCGGAAAGAGGCACCTGTGAGAAAAAAAAACCATCAATATAGCGGGATTAAACTTTGCACAAATAATGCCCTTAGCGTATGCCACCTAATGACCAAAAATTGTTCAAATCCAACAAAAATTGTTCACGCCCCTAGGTACCGCAGATGTGGACTCCAGTATCTATAGTTGACTTTTGTTAGAAAATATCGGTAACTGTGTGAGATATATCATTGAAATTCAGGAATATTACTTCTCTGATAATGGTATGTATGTATGTCAAAAATAGGTTGAATCGGACTAATACTTCCCTTAGTCCCCATATATCTAATATAAAGATAATCGAACTTCCGGGTAACTTTGTACCGCATATATCGGCCAATATGTGAGTTATCTCATTGAAAATGAGAGAGCGTGTTTTACTCATAACATTGCATTTGTATATAAAATAGACAAAATTGGGCGAAAACTTGACCTACCCCCCATATAACTAATATCAGGATTTTCGAACATCTCTTTACTCTGTATGATTAGTTTTTTAGTATGTAACAAGTTAATAGTATGTGGTATTGGGAAAAATAGATAAAATTTTGTCGATACTACCTCTATATACTTTTAACAAAGCTTATGTGTCTGTCAGCATATGAGTTATATATATGCATATAAAATTGGTTGGATTTCGATCCTCAGGTTGATGTTTTACATCTTTCCCATGCTTCGATTAATGAAAGTTGCAAGAGTATTAAGGGGTCCCGTTAGACTAGAACGCTCAAATTAAAGGTGTTTTCTGGATATTTTTTTAAGGTTTAAAAAAAGAGCAATCGATTTAAAATTTTTACAGTTTATTTGTACACTTATGGAAAGTATAAAAATAAGTTTAAAAAAAAAAAAAGGTTTTAACAATATTAAAAATGGCGTCCAAAAAAAGCTATCTTAAAAAATGACTCCCGGTGCCGTTGTTGATTTTGACTCTTCAGAACATCTGAAACATAAAAACCAAATAAATTACTAATCAGTAGGAGTGCAGCTATCGCTGGAACTACAACCAAAAAAAAATTGAAAATTAAAAAAATTTCGCACTTTTGAAATTCAGATTCTGAAAACAGCTATTTTTGGACCAGTTTTAGATAAAAAAAAAATCGAAGTTCTTAAAATTAAAATTTGATCGTAGTTCCAGCGATAGATATTGATCTTATAAACACCATATTAAAATTTCAAGTGATTCGGATGGATAGTTTTTTTCTTTTCATCAACGGCACGCCGAAACAAGTAGTTTTGATTTAAATGACGTACAAAGCATCCATTCATTGAGCCCCTCGACCGCGCGCTACCTGCTAAAACGGCTGTAAAAGCTAAAATAATGTGAATATCATTCCAAAAATTTTACAGTATATTCTTAAAAGACTATTCTTTCGAACTATCAAACAAAAAAAATCGATTTTTTGAAAATTCTAGACCACCGGGACCCCTTAAATGTTCGGTTGCACCCGAACTTAGCCCTTCCTTACTTGTTACATCTTGCTTTTTATTTCAAATGAAAAAAATAAACAAATTTTAATTCAAATATGTTTTTAATGCATTATTTACAAAACTACTCCATATATAAAGTTAGTCAGAAAAAATACGAGAACGAATTTAGTTAGTTGATAAGACTTTTCAGCCATCAACAAAGTAAGTTATAATATATTAACTCAAAAGTCCATAAAACATAACCTCCTAAAATAATAATTAATAACAAATTACCACTAATTTAATATAAAAGTTTTTATACAATTTTAGTCACCCTGTATTTGCCAATTGTCCGCTGTCATAAACTCGCTTTGGCCACTCATCCAACTATTATAGCATACATTTCAGCGCCTACTCTTAACTTCCTTTTCCAGCGCCATAGCAGCTCAGCAGCGCACAGGCGTTCATTCACGTCGTTTCCTTATTTTATTTTGGGTGTTTTGTGGTTTATTGCTGTGTGACCCTTAGCGAGTTCACAACAGCAGGAATGAAATCCTTTGGATACGACTTGTATTTACACAAAAAGCGCGTGTCTGCAAGCACACGTACATGCGCACAGTAAAAGGATAAACAGTTGCAGATATACAGACATTAAAATGAATACCCATACTCGTAGAAAATAAGTAGGTGTGTGTGTGTGGCGTTTCGTTTGCATGCAAAAGCCTTTGTAGTTGCATACCGCGCCGGCCGGTTTAAATTAAATTTACATTTCCCTATTATCCTTATTCGTACTCTCCTTATGTTGTTGTAAATTACTTTATCTACAAATGACTTTGTAAATGCCGCCATAGAAAATAATGGCAGAGGACATGCGCTTTAATCGCTGAGTGGCAGACAAATGTACTCTTCTTGTGAGTTACGTGGAACGGAATGGAGTTGGAACAATTTGGTTTTGAAACGCACATATTAAGGTTTATGCTCTTCTGCTTATCCTTCTTTATCTTGCATTCTCATGGGACTGAATGTTTCGCAAAAAAAATTATTTAAAGCCTCTTTGCAGACTTCTGTAAATTCGTTAATATTTCAGAGAATTAATGTAATATGACGCTCGAAGAAGTTGCGAAATCTCATTTGTATATTTACTTTTAATAAAATAATGATGATGATCTGTTAGAAATAAAGCATATTGTCACAAGGATTTGTGGTGACCAAAGCTGTACTCTTTTAAAGGAAAAAATCGTTACTTGATATTGTGAACTTAGATTTCGAGGGAGTTAATTAAGGCAATAATCTTGTTCAATAATTCATTCCTGTTTTAATAAAGTTTTGATTTGATTCGCTGTCCTAAAAGCTTTGAGATCCGAAAGCCTGTTGTATTTTCATTTCAAATCTCTCTAAATGAAAATACACTCGTAGATTGACCAAAGAGAAGACCGACTGCCACGAAAAGCCTATTTTTTATTATAAATTCAGAGGTTGGAATCGGACTCAAGTACTGCGGAATGCATCCCTCTAACACAATGGCAACCATAAAATCTTATAGAATTCTAATATTAGCTTCGATGAAAAACTCCCACTTAAATATGTTCCGTTTTCATTATGAAGCCCCGTCATGGATATGTTAACCCTGTGTACCTTGGTAATTGTAAACATCAGCCTAGCATGTGTAGACCTCTTTCTTTTGACTAAGTTTTGTTTTGAAAAAATAAAAAGATTCCTGAAGAATATGTATACGTAAACTCAGATTTGATCTCTGACTCTCGCAGTCCAGATTAATACATGATCGGAACAAATTCTGATTAATACATGGCCCAAAATTATGACCACAGCAGGATTACCAAAAATGTCAAAAATCAGTTTCGGAATTATACTATCATACGTAATTGTTAACCGTAAATTTCATAATGGGCTCTTGCAGAGACGAAGAGAGAAGATTAGGGGAAGCTTTAGTTTTTTATTGAAAAGCACACAATTCTTTCCTAAATAAAACAGCTCGGTCGGACCAGAAAGTTACGTTTCGGGTCTACATCCCATACGAATCTCGATCTCGAAATTCCACTAATAGCTTCGGTCTTAGCGTTACGGTGGATTCCAAAAAATTCCAAAATTAAGATGCAGATTCGAGGATATCTATAAATTACGCTGTAGAATTTTAGTCGTTGAAGTTACTATTTTAAACATTGCATTGGTAATATTAATTTAATACCTAATTAATTACTGCTGAGTCGATAGTACCGGGTGGGAACTAATTTGGATAATATCGGACGGTTCTATGCTGAAGAATCCTAACGACCTTTTTCTGTGAATGTCGGCGCTCATTCAAGGAATCAGCATAGATCGTACGAGTGTTTTTTTAAGCTATTTCTTCAAGTGGAGTTTTCAGTAGCTTAATTAGCTCATCTTAAACTTTAGAGAATTAGAGAATTAATTTAGTAATTTCCGAGACTTGGCCACACTGATTTCATATACATACATATGGATCCGCTATCATATGACTCCAACGAACCAAACACCAAAAGCGAATTGGCAAATAATACACAAAACAAACAATACGAAGAGAGTGAACAACTCAGAGCACACAGAGCGTTGGCGCCTTTACGACGCAGTCGCGTGCTCATTTCGCAAATGAGAAATTTACGATTTGTTTGTTTGCACACGACGCTTGTTGTTGTTGTCAATGAAGTTACTTTCTTTGTTTTTTAGTGCTTTGTTTTTGCAATGCCAAACGGCGTGTGAGCGCGTGCCATGTGTCGTAGCATTCCGCCAAATGAAAAAAAACACAACAACAAACGCAGCATAGAAGGAAATGAGCGTGTTTAGTGGTTGTTTATGGCAAACGGTAGGCCGAAAAATGAGTGTGCGGGTGATGGGTGGTGGAGACTCAAGGAAGAGCTTAGCTTATAGCTAGTTATTTTGCAGCGGAAATCAACCCTCATTGCGCGAACGCAAGTGTTCCGTATGCCAATAACGGTAAGGACTGCGAAATATTCAGTCCGAACATCCAGTACGCTGATGAAAACGAACGGTTAAGCTAGCGCGAGCGCGTCTCAACTTCGAATCTTGGAACGGCAAACGGTAAATCTATGAATTAATGGCTATTCAATGGCGGTCAGAGCAGTGTGAGCGACAGCAAAGCGCCACGGCGTAAATATAGTGAAAAAACGGTAAAACATAAATAAACGAAAAAACAGGAAGACACCGCAGTTAAAGCTGCAGGAAAAGCAGGCGCTGTGTAATTTATTGTGGAGGAAAATTGACGAAACGCGGTGGTGGAATAACGGTAGTGTACAAGTATGTGTATCTACATGTCTCTATACATACATACATATTACATATATATTGCGCGTGTGTGTGTGCGCTTGTGTGCGCTGCCATTCAGTAGCTCCAACAGCAGAGTGTTTTGTTGCTGCGGGCTGCGTTAATTTGCAGCCGCGTCGCAAGCTTCGTGCCAGCGCTGAGCGTATTTGAGTCGAGCGCAGTCAAAGTAATAAATCAGTTGGCTGCGGATAACAGCGACGCCAGCGTGTTTGGCGCTTTGCAAAGTTACTAAAAAACGTGTTAACGGTCGTTTGGTCAGTTGGTGTTATGAAAAGAAAATTTGAATTTTTTTTAAATCAAATTCGTGTAACATTGAAAAACTGAAATAAGGAGTTGTATTCATAACAGGCATTTTCAACATAAATGCTGAATTTCAAAACATTAATTTCGCGCAACACAGTTGTGATTTCGAAAAAAATAAAAATCATTTCTTAAATTATCATTTTTTAATTTTAGATTTTTTTTAACTTTTATGATTTTATAATTAATTTAGAACATTTTGCATTAGTAATTTTTATTATCATAAAGTATTTATTTGATTTTTTTCATATGACGCAAAATATGAATAATTTTTCCAAAAATTAAATAAAAGTTAAGTTATTCAATATTACAAGTTTTTTCATATATTTAAATTTGTATTTAAAATTATTATGTATTTAAAATAATTTACTAAATACATATAAAAGCAAAAAATTTAATAATAAGCAAAAATCGAAGTAAATAAAACTTAATGAAGTAAATAAATATCAAAAAAAATGTATAAATTATAAATTTTTCATAATATTCATTATACTAACATTTCAAATTAACAAAAAATATTAATTTTGAAAGTAAACAGTATTTTATATACATAAAAGGTATTGTCTCCTATTTATCTAATTAAAAATTTAGAGATAATTTTCGAAATTGATAAAATATATTTGCTTCTTTGGATATAAAGTAATACATATATTAATAAATAAGATTTGAAAATACGCGATTACATTAAAAAAAAACTACATAACGCTTAAAAAAATACATAACATATTCTTGGCAATATTTTTAATTTTTGTTGCTTATACATACATATATAAAATAAATAAAAATTATTTGTACATAAAATTTATTTATAAAATCTATTCCAAAAAAAAATCCTTCATTCTCTTAAAAACATTACACTGTAATTTAGAAAAAACTTGAAAAATTTCTTTATGAAAAAATCTTAATTAAATTTTCTATTTGTGGTTGTTTTCTTTATATAAGAAATTTCTTTGTATAAGAAAAACTTTTTGAAATAATAATTGAGCTCGTACTAAAATTGAAATTAGAAATATTTCTAATTACGTAAAATCTTTCAAAATCTATGAACAACATAATTGAGAAGATAATAAAGATTTTTCGATGCTTAAGCTTTAAATCGTTAAAAATAAAAATAAACAAAAACTTTTAGAAAGAGCTTTGAAATAGTTTTTAGCAGTTTCTGGTTTTGTGATAAAATAGTTTGTTGGTCGAAAATCTAACTGAAACAATTAAATTTTTTGGAATACAAAAAAATAAATTTTAATTTCCTTTTATTACACTTAATTTATTTTTTTCCTAGCTTTTCAATTAATAAAAGTTTTCTATTTTGACTTCGACTGATGATTTATGCACCATTAACTCCAAATATTTGATAAAAAGATTCGTTCTTACACTATTAGAATTATTTTATATAAACTTTGTTTTTTTAATTTTGCATACACTTTTTTTTTACTTTTATGGACAAAATTATTATATAATTACTAGTTTAAAACAACATGGAAAAGATATTACGAATGGATGAATTAAATATATTGACTTAAATTTGAAATTCTTACGGCACAGTCCGATATAGACAAATATTGTTCTTCCAACACATAAATTGCGAGTGAGTATTTTAAGCCTGAATCAACCCCAATAATTTATACAAAAAAAGTAATTAATATTAATAGAGCTTATGTGGCCAATATACGAAAAATCTGATTAAAAATAATATTTGTAAAAAGTGTATAATATAAACAGTAATAGAGTTTTCGTCTAAATGCAGAAGATCGCATATAAAAATAATAAACAGTTAATTTTTGCATATTATAATTTTTTATTGACATTGCATAGTTTTAATACTTTCCGAAAGCCAAACAAAATTAAATTCAAGCATTAAAATACCAAAAATAAATTAATAAAAATTAAAAAAAAATATTAAATTAAATGTGTAAATATTTTTTAATAATCAGTGTGAACTAAATAAAGCTAAACTAATATTGGAAACTACTGCAATATTAAAAATAATAAATTTTAGTTAATAATAATTAAATTGTAAAATATTGTTTAACACTAAAAATAATAATGTTGTTAAAAACACTACAATACTAGTCATTTCAAAAAAAGTAAAAATCCAATATTGCAGAGACATGAGTATAATAACATTTTATTAAATGCAACATAAAATGTTACATGCTTATTTGCATTCCAACGCATTTGTCAACAAATCACCACCGGCTGCACTGCTATGCAGCGAAAAACGACTGCAGCAGTGACGCTAACAGCGCTAGCGACAGAGCAAACCAACAACGGCGAAATAAATCAATAAATTTGTGAGCATTTAATGCGTACAAACAAAATTATAATGAATGAGAAATGCGGCATAAAAATTTACAACTCAATTGAGAACGCAAAAGTGCTAATAAAATTTGCGAAAATAAACAAGCAATATTAAACAAAAATAAATTACTTCAAAAACAAAAAAGTAATAAATAAAAGCAACAAAAATGTTCAGCAACAACTAAAGCAAATAGCAACAAAACGCAACGATATCGAACAAACAGAGAGCGAGACACAATTGAGCAATTGACTTAGTACTGAGGTGAACTGAGCGCAGAGCGGCTCTGACAATAAGTGCAGTGTGAATTTCTTTGTGCGCGTGTGTTTTTATATTTTGTGAGAATTTCACTGCAAAGAACAAGTTAAGACTGCAAAAAAGTAAATAAACAAACCAGTGATTAAGAAGTGGTGTAGAAATATTGCAAAAATATAAGTAGTTAAACAAATAAATTAAATAATAGTGTAGCTCAAAGCTAAAGTGTGAAGGCAGTGAAAGATGCGCAACTGCAGGCTCCGTTATAAAAACGGTGACGTCGTGACGCAGCTACAGCGCTTGTTAGCGAGCCGGTGGTTGGTGTGTCGCTAAATTTTTGCATTGTACTCTTTGCAGTTTTGTTTTTATCTAAGAGTCAATGTCAATGCGTGGTTAAGTAGTGGGAATAAAAGTGTGAATTACATCTAAATATTAAAAAAATATAGTTAAATTTATATATAAATTCATATACATACATATGTATGTATGTATATAAATTTATACTGCTGTCAACGGAGCGATTCCGCGACTGCTCCGCCTTTTGGCAACTGAGGCAGCTTACACTAACAGTGAAATGTAAACAAATTGGGCCGTAAATATTAGAAATTATACAGTGTACAAAAATATTATTATGTAACATAGAAAAAGAAGGCATTTCAAGAATAATGATTAACATTTAAAAGGGTTTTAAATTTAAAAGGTTTCTAAATTAAAATCACACTCTGTAACAAATACTATATTTTTATGACTGAAATATATTTTGGGTAATAAAATAATATTTTATAGTTTTTACTGCATTTATTTCCACTTTTTTATTAAAAAAAAGCGAGTCTAATAAAAGTTCAGAATAAAAGAATTATGAAAATTATTTTAGATGCAGGCCGACTATCTAGCAATTCATTCATTCCAAGAAAATTATACCGTTTTTCAATAGGGATTTAATATCACGAAGCTTCTAGAAAATATCAGAAAAAAAGTTATTGAGAAACGTCTTTGGGGCTCAGGGTTATATTTTATGCAGTTCCTCATAAAAATGGGTCGTTCAGATTTTCAAATAGTTTCTCTCTTTGATACAGCTACAAATCCTCAAACGCTTTGCTCGATTGTATTTAAATAAAATTATATAAATATTAGTTGGATAGATTTTACATATGTATGCAAACAGGTGATTAATATTTTATATATGGTATATTTGTATTAAAAAAAATTATTAAAAAACCAACTTGATTATGTAAACACAAAAATTTGAACAATTCTCGATATAATGTGTTCATTAAATAAAAGGGTTCTGGATCTATATGACGTACATATGTGGATGAGCAATATATGCCAAAACTATTTGAATTAATTCCTTTTTACAAAAGACAAAATTTCTGAACACTTTTTGAGGCTAAATGAAAAAATTATGTAAAGATTGATTATCAATAAATATGCTACCCTTACATTAACTGTATAATAATATTTAATTTTTGTAAAAAAAAATTATGATAATAATAATAACAGTTTCCAAATTATGGTTGTCATATTCACCATCATTCGGTTTGCTAACGTTTTTCTTCTACAATGTAATTCAAAATTCTTACATGAGCATAATCACGCCTACATATTTATAGTATATGAACATAAGCATCTAGTTCATATACAAATGTACACACATACTTATAATTGATAATGCCACTCGGCGAAATGAATCACTTCGTCCTAACTGAGCTTAAGAAATCCCATTAAACTTCTCAAACACACACATTTACCAAACATGGAATCTAATGTAAAACTGATAAATATAAGACGCCAAAGGACCACAATGTCTAAGAAAGTCAGTAAAATGCATCAAAAGGTTTAGTACTTACACACAAACTGGGAGCATAAGTAGCCACAGCAGCACCGCCCGCATTCACGCTCGTAGCTTTTGCAAGGCAAACTACTTGAAAAAGCAAAACCTATAAAGTTTCTGCAGAAGTGAGAAAAATAAATAAATATATACCAATATTTGTATGTAAGTAATCAAAGTACATAAGTAAATACCTATTGCTTGAAAAAGCACAACAAAAATGGCAAATATCAAAGAGGTTTCAGCGCAAAACAACGCTCTAAAGAGAGCGCGTGCCTTGCTGTCCAACAGAACAGCGAAGGTGACTGCATTTCATTGCAGCCGACACCGCATCATTACAGCGACAATATGTGACGACGCTGTTGGCTGCGACAACCTCCTTTCAATGCATGTACGCACATGCACACAAACGCACAACGAATGCGCACTCATGTCTGCACCATGATATGTGTCCGCCTGCTTCGGTTTGCCCTTTTTGCAACGTCTAGACACCTGCAGACCACACAGTGCTGGCTAACGTCGACGTTGCCGCCGCCGTCGTCACTGACACTGTGACGTTGTTGCTGCAGTCGTGCACCTACAAAATTACATTACTGTCGGCATTTTATTGTCGTTTTTTCGCATGTTTTTTTTTCTTTTTATTACGACTGACTTTTTTCTCATTTTTGTCTACAGTCATTCATTGCTGCAGTTAAAGGCCACAAAGAAATGGCATTTTCTTGCTCGCAAAAAAGCATTCCACATAAGTTGTTGTTGCAACAAAAAGCACAAAGAGGTAGACAGTTAACATTTACGCGAGAGTTTCACTCTCTATTTCTTCAACAACTTTACTCTCTGTTTGTCTGGCATTTTTGCCGTTCATTGTGGAAAACGTGTAGTACAAACAGTCAAAAAAGGAAACAGTGTATGCATACACACACACATGCCGGCGTAAGCGTGTATGCAGCGTCTTCCGTAATTCTGAGATTATTTTAAAGTTGCGGCTTTTTATTAATACAATTTTTTCGCTTTATTTTCTTGTTGTTTCTTTTACATAGCAGACATTGCTCGGATAATTTGGCGTCAAGTTGTGAGATTTTTCTTTAATGTGGCTGATAGCTGTAAAATGACTGGCGTTAAACGAATTAACTCCTTCAAGTCCATAGTTATGTGAATTCTTTTCCATAATTGAGCTGTGAAGTAGCAGCGGAGAAGTTATGATTTAGTGTACAGTTAAAGAGATAAAGATGATGACGCATTTCGAAGTGAAAATGAAATGAGTATACTTATCATTATGTTGGTGTGAGAAAGCAGACTTTAAAGAGAATGGAAAACTAAAGGGTTTACGCAATTAAAAAAGAAATATTGAAATAACGCTTATTTAAAAGCTATTCTTAATTTTAATAATGTACTAAGAGAATGTTAGACTTCCTCTCTCTCGCTCTCCATTATTCCTCAGCTCTATTGAAACCTTCTACTTTAATACGGTTAAAAGTAAATACTTATTTTGTTTCTTATTCATCTAGCATGGTCATTTCTCAAAATTAAGATCATCAAATGAATTTAAATACGATATTTTGTTTAGTTCTCGTGTATATTTCTTATTTAATATTCGTTTTCTTAACTTCTATAAATCTATTGTGCATAAACGACACTAATATGGTAATTTTAGCTAAAATATATGACGCGATCCATACATATGTATGTACATACGTGGTTTGATCGGCATAAAAATTGAAAATGTTAAAGAATAGACCGAACGTTTTTCGTAACAACAATATGGTCAGCGGTTGCTGTTGTTAACATGGCTATAATCGCGTAAGCGGTGTCTACGCCAATTAAGAAGAAGAAGAATGTGGTCATCGGGCACAAAAGACGACGCCTCTGTTCTGCAAGAGTACTTCGTTTTCGTCACATACCGAAATTCTGCTAAAATTATTTACATACGAGATCTAAAAGCTTGCAATTAAGATGCTTAAAGCTATTCGCTCAAAGCACAATTGAAGTTAAATCTGTCATCAAACCTAGTGCCGGTTATTTCTGTCTCAGGGTCAAAACTTGAGAACCCGTCTCATCTCATACTTCTGTCGCCAACTCTTATACCTGTTAGAAAATTTATAAATATTGCTCTAGAGATGAGGACACAAATAGTAAAACATTACTGTAAGCGTAGGTTCTTGAGGCTTAAGCCATCCACGAAAGTATTATTTACTGTTAAAACTTGGTCCTAATTTTAACTGTGCTCTGTCATACATTTTCTAACTGCTTATTTAATATAAAACCTCTGCGGAAACCTATTTACATTTTGTATGGGGTGGAGAGTGATTACATGAAATTCTATGTCTATCTGAATTCTCGAAGCCAAATACTATCAAGTAGCACAAAATTTGAGGCAAATACATTTTTCTCATCTTTTTGTCCCAACAAACTTCTTTAATATTCATGAACTTCATAAAAAAGCGCCGCTTTAATAGAATGCACAGAAAGTCCTCATCTTCTACAAAATTCACGCCCCAACACATACAGTTATTTATTTATTTGCCTTTTCACATGTGTCACATAACATTTTCCAATATCGTCCAATTGCAGTTCCGGTCGAAGCACCACAAAAAATAAGAAAAATAAACAAAAAACCGCTTGGAATAAAAGCAAAAGCGAAGAAATAAGACTCGCAGTTGACGCATTACAAATATCCGAGCTATTGCCCCCGACGAAATTTCGCTCGCAACAGCCACAACATGGAGCTTAAACTGTTGTTGTGTGGTTGTTGCTGCTGCAACCAACGCCGCTGTTGCTACTGCAGTCCCAGCTGTCTAATTGAGTTTGTCTGGCAGGCTAGCGGGCTGGACGTCTGACGGACCAGTTTTGTTTGTTTTTGTTGGTGTTGTTACTCTTGTTGCTGTGTCACAGCCATTACACTAGTGCTATTGACATTTTTGCTATTATTTATGTAACATTTGATGTGTTCCTGCACATGCTGATGCCGATGATGCTGATTTGTTGTTATTATACCAGATTATGTAGTACACCCAGTCAACAAAACTGCACCAGATAAAACGAGATAATGATGTAAACTCAGGATTTCCGGCTCCCTACTCCCGGCGGTATTTAGCTGGTTGATCTATCTGGAGAGAACTTCTAGGAATTCCTTTCAGAAATTACATGTAACACCTAGGGACTCGTTTGATACATTAAATGTAACAATATTATAAAAGCCTCTTTTAAGATATCCAGAAAAAAACATTCAACGTCTGAAAAAACCCCATAGAATTCCATACGTTCTTTGTTATGGGCCCCGTCCAACTTTTTCAAAAACTTGTTAACCAGAAACTATAGTATCTCTTCATTATTGGCTGATTTCTCACATCTGAATAATATTTTTTGTTCTCAAACGTGATCTAAAATCGAAAGAGCTTAATAAAATTATGCGGACATCAACTTGGTATGGTCTTTAGATATTGTGTTGTAGGTCTGATTTCATACACAGTTTCCATTCTCACGATACGATGGTTAGTACTACTGAAAACGTCTGATATATTCCAGTATTTCGTCTCTTCAGATACGATCTTGTACGATTTAATAGTGTTGATATGACAGTAGATGACATTCCGACATAATTTTATAGACATAAATTGGAGTCCGTTCTGATTACAAGTTGACCTTTATTGCTATGTGCCGTGAAGAATCAGTTACCTAACTTGAAGGCGGGTACATGACAATTTTTGAACATATCAATTGGAGAAAGAACTTTTCTCTAGCTTCCGTAGCAGTCAAAGATCTTGGACTGCGCGGGTCATTAAGCCTTACCCAGGACCGCACGTAAGCAAAACCTGCTTTAAATCTCCCGAATTGGATCTGCATTATCCTCTTGCATTCTATCACTCGATCTATGAACACCGCGTGATCTTAGTATGCGGCGGTCAACGAATAGCTTCTGAGCAACTGCGAGATCCTTTTGGTTTAGAATAGAAAGCAGGACTGAACTGAACCACTTGTCTTTAGCAAAGTTCATCTTGTCGAAGACATAGGCGTTCTTATGCGGTTATGCTGAAACTGTTGTTGGACGCAAATTTTAAGTTGTATGGGAGAAGGTGATGTGCTAACAGATAGCCACATTCTCCTCTATTATATGACTTTTGCAAGAATGAGGCTGAAGAAACTTAGCAATTATACCTTGTTAGAATGAGGAGACATATCCGAAACTAATAGTAGCCGTTTCAATAAATTTTTGACAAGTTCAAAGTGATTTGTCCATTTAGAAGGGGGGTTATGATCAATATATAGAGTGTTAGATATCACAACAGACTGGTGTTCGAAGCTGTCAGGGTGAAATTCCTGTTGGCGCATGTAATAAAATCGACTTTTGAACCTAATCTGTTGAAGCCATTTGAACATATATTCATAAACGCCTCTTCTCGCTAATCCCATAAAAACAACTATCCCTGAGGCCATTCATGCTGCTGATTGAAATAATAATAATTTTGAATCAGAATTTTTCGGATTGCAATCTAATGCTTATTGGGTATAATATTGCCGCTGTTGGTGCTATATTTTGATTGCTGCTTACTATTGCTGCTGTTATTTATGTAAAACTTCAATCGTCAACCCAGAATCCAGTCAAGCGCGTCCAAGCGCCATAAACAACCCTCACGAAGCAGGGACAAACACCTCGCCAAACACACATACATACACAACATTATTTATTTTACGCACATCTAATGCTGTAGACACGTGTAGAGAGCCCGAAACAGGGGTACACATCAATATTTACGAAAATACATACATATAAATTTATAAATGAAAAGTCAGTCAGTCGCAGACTGCAGGACGACTCGACTCGAACGCAGACGGTCTGGCTCTTCATCTTCATCAAACGCAGTGGCATAAGCTACGATGCTTATGCTTGCCATCGACCGACTGCTGTTGACTGGTTGCGTGCAACCTGTTGTTGTTGTGTTGCTGCTGTGTTTTGTAGCTACTTACTTGTTGTTGTTTTCAGCCTTGTTATTTTTGTTTTTGCCGTCTCGTTTGCCACACTGTTTTTGCGCGCCCGTGCTGCAACACATTTGAAGTGTCATTTTTCTCCGCCAACGTCATCGTCGTCGTCTCAACACAGTTGTCCTTCTCTTTGTTCTTCTACGTCTGCTTTATTCTCCATATTTACTACTTTCCACACCGTTCCTATTTTCCTGTTTTGATATTTTTTCATCCTGTTGGATTTAGTGCTCCTTCCTCCAGAACGCCTCGCTGAGTGGCGCGCTCATTTGTATGTTCGTAAATGGCGTGTTCTTGCAACGTTAGCGGCAACTGCTGCAAAGCTAAAATCAAACAAGCATCATTGCTGGGGGTTTTCGGTTGGCATCAACAACGGCAACAACGCATGCATTCACGCAAAGTGGCAACATCTGTCTGGCGTCAAATTGTAAGGGGGTTAAAGTTGAACCCAATAAACATTTGTTGGGTAAAATTTTCGGAAATTAGGCAGAAATGTTTGTTTCACGACCGAAAATGAGAGATGACGGCACAATGAAATTAAGATGTTCCTTAACTGATATCTCTCTGAGCATATTTAGCAGCTCTTCAAGCGATATTGTCAGATATTTTATAAAATTAAAATAATTATGTCTATACTCGTATAAACAGCCATAAAACATATAAATAAGTCTAACTAATTATTTTCCTTAGTTTCAAAAAAAAAAAAATCCCGACTGAACTGAACAGTTTGCAGACTACGATTTTTTTAACAAGCTGAAAGTTTGGTAGAGTAACATAATGGTTTTTCAAGGATAATTATTTACCGTTTCTGGCCTAGCGCCGCTTATTGGTTCGATTGGTCTTAATCCGCTTAATTTGAATATAAAGTGACCTATATAGAATTAACCAATAAAGTACAGAAAATGCTACTACCGGTTAGTTATAGTAATTGTTTTCGACTAGTTGTAAATATAAAAAAAATATTAATGAAATACCGAATTAATAAAATACCACTTTAGAGAAGTATCCACAAAATAGCCGTTTTTGATTCGCAAACTTTAAAAAGTAGTGAATCGAACAGGCAACTGATATAAATAAAATAGACTAGCATAATCTGTGATGTAAAAGTCCACATTCCTCACATTTTCTTGGATTGAATTTGACTGGATAACTTTGTTTTCTTATTTTCCAAATATTAAAATATTTACGAGAGCACAGAAGACTGGCGAATCGAACACGTCAAAGCATTTTTCAAAATGCTCTATTTCTAAATGTTTTTTTTTCAACGGCAAGTTTTGATAATTATTTTTGAACTATGGATGCTCTCTTCATTTCCATATGTTCTTCGGCGCACTAAGGCCCACTCCAAATATTGCTTGCACCCGTAGACATCACATATTGCCCATAGACATCGTCGGCTGCGAAAGTTTCTATCAATCTCAGACAATCTGGGTTCCTAAAAGACATTTGCTTGAATACTCGGAAATGCTCACTCACTTTGATTTCGTACTAGATCGCTTTGATCATGGAGTCGCCAAGCCGAACTCTGGCGGTTCTTTCTCTGCCCATATATTGGCGAGGGAGTTGTGTGTGGAAAGAAGGCGTTGAAAGAGAGAGGGGGAAGGTGTTTGGAGAGGCTTACTGTCAGGAGGTCTCTATCAACTCCATCTTCAGACTTCCTAACTATTGCGGTATTTTCTAGGTCGAGGTTGCAGCCGTTAAAGTAGCAGTAGATTTTTTGGTCCTTCAGAGAAGTGACTCAGATAGCAGAACGGCGATACTAGCCCTGTACTCATAAACAGTGCGTTCAGAGCATTGAGTGTCTTTGTGGTTGGACAGGTATGGGTGCCAGCCACAGCGGAATCGCCGGAAACTGTAAAGCTGATGAGCTAGTAAAAAAGGCTCGCTAGAACCGCTATCGATATAGTTGAGTTCCGCGAAACCTTGGCCAGCGCTTGGCCACTATCGGTTCATGCGCTGTTGCAAAAGCCTTTTGACCCAAGATCGATCGCTAGAGATAGTTATTGGACTTTTAACAGGCCATCTAACCTAACCTAGGGTTTACGGCATATAAGTTCTTAAAGATCATCATTCCTTTAGCAAAATCGACTTTCCACATAGCTTTACATTAAGAACCAGGAATTCCAGAAAGCTCAATTATACAAACAACAGATATAGAGAGAAAACGAGATAAAAGCAAGTTAGGTGAAACACTGCCGTATAGAAATCGGGGTATGTTCTTTGTTTTTACACAAATTAAAAAATTATATTATTATTAATCTCGCGTCCATGAGTTGTTCCGACTTCAAATATGGGCTTTGAGTGTCTCTTCTAAAGGTAATATATTTTACCAGCTTCGTATTTTCATACCAGTTTTTAGTCATAGCAAATTAGTATAGAGAGAAAAGTTATTACAATTTGTTTATGACTTTTTACTGGATTGTTTTCCAATTGTATACGTATACACAGTCATTGAGCAGCAAAATACTTTTGTCCAAACTTTTCTTGTTGAATTCACTTATGACTTACTTAACATAACTAATACAGAGTTTGCCGAGTAATAGATAAAAAATTTTATATATTAACATAATTTTTGCTTATAAGAAATGTAAAAATAGTTAAAAAAAAATTATTACTATCATTTTTGAGTATTTTAAAATTATTTATGATAAAGACCTCCTTAAAAATCCCTATGGACCCATGAAAACATGGGTTTTAAAATATAAACTGCAATACATTAACAACTGTGTTTACTTTTCCACGTACCTTTGTTAAGTGCAGACGCACCTGAATGCGACTCAGCCATACTTGAGAGCAAAAAATAAACGCTGCGGGGAAGAGTGATGAGCGCGAACTGCCAGACAACATGGCAGACGTTCGAGATGTTAGCCAACGACACACATATACATTTATATGTTGATGTATGTGTAAAGTAAAGATGAATGTGCATGTTAGTGTGCAGGTATGTGTAGTAGTCTGTATGTATATAATTATGCGCAGTTTACAGCTCGGCTAAAGGCATCAGCTCGTAAAAAATCTGTATATTTGCAAATTGAAACATAAAAAGTCACTGTACAGTAGCTGTGCTTTTCTTTATACTTATTCCTGTTGTTGTTGTTTATGAATACAGCACAACTTATTTGCCAGCGTACAACATTCCTCAAGTAAGTAATAACAACAATAAGTAGCGTTATAATAACAACCACAAGTGGCGGCGGCAAAAGCCAAGCAGCTCTTGTTGATATTGCTGTTGTTGTAATGGCTGCTAACGCACGCAACTCACCTGTGTTGGCAACAATTCTCCCCATTTCTTTCATTGCTGCTCGGCTCTGGCCGTTCATCACTCACTGTCTTTCATTGCATTCGGTAAAGCTCGTAAAAATGTGTGGTACCCTACATGATTTATGCGTTGCCACACACATTTGCTTGTCCTTGCTTGTTGTTGCTATTGCCTGTTTGTTGTTTTGTTGGCGCTGTTGTTATTCTCCATGTCTGTCTATTTGTTTGTCATTGCGCTGCTGTTAATGTTTTGATTGCTGCCACAATTACGCGCCACACGCGCATCATTGCGTCGACACTTTGCCTTTTTGTTGCTGGCGTCAGGTGTGTTGCAAGCGAAGCGGAAACGGAATGAGCGAAAGCAAAAAAAGTTGGAAGCAAGCAGTTGTGGGTGAAAAATTCGAAATTCGCGTAAAAACATGCTGCAAATGGTGGCAAGGTGATGCCAGATAAGAAAAAAATTAAATAAAACAAGTAAGGAAGGGCTAAGTTCGGGTGTCACCGAACATTTTATACTCTCGTATGGTAAAGTGATAATCGAGATTTCATAATACGTCATTTACATATTTTTCAAATACCGTATTTTTGTAAAGTTTTATTCCGCTATCATCATTGGTTCCTAATGTTTATACTCGTATTATACAGAGAAGGCATCAGATGGAATTCAAAATAGCGTTATATTGGAAGAAGGCGTGGTTGTGAACCGATTTCACCCATATTTCGTACATGTCATCAGGGTGTTAAGAAAATATTATATACCGAATTTCATTGAAATCGGTCTAGTAGCTCCTGAGTTATGGTCTTTGGTCCATAAGTGGGCGGCGCCACGCCCATTTTCAATTTTTAAAAAATGCCTGGGTGCAGCTTCCTTCTGCCATTTCTTCCGTGAAATTTAGTATTTCTGACGTTTTTTGTTAGTCGGTTAACGCACTTTTAGTGATTTTCAACATAACCTTTGTATGGGAGGTGGGCGTGGTTATTATAAGATTTCTTCCATTTTTGAACTGTTTATGGAAATGTCTGAAGAAAACGACTCTGTAGAGTTTGGTTGACATAGCTATAGTAGTTTCCGAGATATGTACAAAAAACTTGGTAGGGGGCGGGGCCACGCCCACTTTTCCAAAAAAAATTGCGTCCAAATATGCCCCTCCCTAATGCGATCCTTTGTGCCAAATTTCACTTTAATATCTTAATTTATGGCTTAGTTATGACACTTTATAGGTTTTCGGTTTCCGCCATTTTGTGGGCGTGGCAGTGGGCCGATTTTGCCCATCTTCGAACTTTACCTTCTTATGGAGCCAAGGAATACGTGTACAAAGTTTCATCATGATATCTCAATTTTT
Organism: Bactrocera tryoni; assembly: GCF_016617805.1. Taxonomy (NCBI): domain Eukaryota; kingdom Metazoa; phylum Arthropoda; class Insecta; order Diptera; family Tephritidae; genus Bactrocera; species Bactrocera tryoni. The sequence continues at coordinate 64,187,484 of NC_052503.1, read as the reverse complement.
ACTCAAGTTACAGCTTGCACGGACGGACGGACGGACAGACGGACGGAATGGTGGCAAGGTGATGCCAGATAAGAAAAAAATTAAATAAAAAAAAGAGATTAAAAAAGAAACTGTAAAAGAGATAAAAAAATTTAAAAAAATAAATGTTAAACGTTTGAGAAAAATACATTAAAAATTAAGCAAAACTAAAAATAAAAAATAATAAAAATAAAACATTTGTAAAATTGAAAATAAAATAAATAATAATAAAAACAAAATGCCATAAAAGGTAGCAACGCTTCTCTATTAATGAATGCCACGCTCTTAGCCATTAAAGCATTACTTGTCGCCCTCAACTGTCACTTCAATATATATATATGCATATGTATGTACATAGAAATAACAATAACACACACACACATATCTAAAGAAAATTGTGTGTATAAAGGTTTCTCATACCTTTTGCCGTAAAGCTTTTATTGCTCTACAAATTCGTTACGCATTTGTTTACATTCGAAATATGTACATTATGTTCCATGTACACCGTGTCGTATACGCAACATTCCTCTATGCTTAATTGTCATTCTTGCTTTAACACAAAATTCTAATGAAACTTTTCTTGTTCTCATTTCAGCGTTTTATCGGCGTCGCTTAACGTTTCACCGCGATATTAGTGTGCGTGTGCTGCGAAAATTTGTTTGTAAAAATAGCGAGAATTAAACAAATATATTTTGCTATAAAAAGCTAATGGATACAGTATATACATTACATACACAAGCGAACTATCTAGAAGTGTGGGAAAATAAAGTGAAAAGTGTTTGTGAAATTAAAAAAAAAAAGTTTACAATCAATTATATATTTTACTCCAATCGAAAATACGATACCTTTCTTGGATATATGTATATACTGCTAATAATTTGTGAACAACAAAAAATAAGTGATTTGTGCTGGAAAATATTAAAAAGGAAACAATAAGCACTGTTTGAAAAGTTTTGGAGCAAACGAATAGCGAATTTGGTAAGTTTTCTTTATCCTATGCATTTCAGCTTTGATTGAAATTGTGTTTAAAAATATATTTCGAACAAGATTTTTATTGCAATTTCATACTCATAGAACATACTAGTCGCTTTCCCTTCGTGAATTTCATTCAAAAGAACACATTTTTTGATCGAATTCCAACAAATACATAAAGCGATATAATATTACACGTCCCAAACTCAAAGAAAGGTTCCATAGTCCATAACTAGTTTCATATACGATAATTGTCTTCATAACTTCATACAACTTCTTTCCGCACAGGGTTTAAGTACCTGGTTTAGGAGGTGTCACACCTCAATTATTATTCTTCTTTCTACGATTTTTGTTTTTCTCTATATTGACTTCAGATGTTCTATGGTAAAATAGGTTTACTATAATATAATAATTTATAATTGAAATATCGCGTGGAAATCAGGCTCAGGTGCAATGATATACCAGATAATAAAATTTTCGGTTGCATTCCGATAGATCAAAGGTATTGCTGGTTTTTGTTCTCTTTTCCATTTAACACTTTTTGTAGCCACCTTTTAATTGTCACCTATTAAAGGGTGATCCGTTTCGAGGTTTTCTACGCTTGTATAGAAAAAATACAGAAACTTCAAATTTAGTAGGGAATGTTTATTATTATTTTAAAGAACATTTGTTGACCGTGGTTACGTCACAGATGATGCACCCATTGGCTCGTTCGACGATTTCGACTGGTAACTGGCGAATGACAAGCGTGATGTTTTGCTTCAAGGCATGAATCCTGTTGGCAAAAGTTATCCTGCGTTGGATTTCGAGGCTGACATTGTTGGTGGGGTTTACGCTGGTTCCAAGATAGACGAAACTATCTACAACTTTAAAGTTATGACTGTCAATAGTGACGTGAGAGCCAAGTCGCGAGTGCGACGACTGTTTGTTTGATGACGGGAGATACTTCGTCTTGGAATTACTTTTGAAGAAATATGGACCGATTATTCTACCGGCCTACAACAGCTGACAGTTCTTGGATCTTTACAGGTTGCTCTTCTTCCCAAATGCGGCAATTTTGATGTTTACATACCCATTGAGTCAGATATGAGCCTCATCTCTGAACAAAATTTGGCTCCACAACGACGGATCTTCTTGGAACATTTAAAGAGCCCATATAGCGAAACGCTACCGCTTGGGAAGATCGACCGGTATCAGTTTTTGCCCAAGCTGTATTTTGTACACTTTTAATTCAAGATCTCGATGTAGAATGCGCCAAGTCGTTCGATACGTCAGTCCGAATCAACTCTACACGGTCTTCGTGTACACTGCCAGTTACGGCTACTACTTGTATATTTTCTTCGCTGCGTGCTGGACGTAGTCTATTCGGTCGAATATTATCTAATAATGAATGCTCGGTCTCAAGATGGGTGATGATGTTGCGAATAGTTTGCCCAGTAGGCCGATTATGTTGATCATAAGTTGAACGAAGCGCGCGAAACACATTCTTTACAGAACGTGAATTTTCATAGTAAAGCTGAACGATTTGTAAACGTTGTTGAGGCGTGAGTCTTTCCATGATAAAATACCAAACAATACAGAACAAAAATAATATAACAACACACGCCTCTTGGGTGGTCTGTCAAAAAAAGACTATTGAATATATAATATCTCTCCTTGGATCACACCTTACTTACTCCATAAATAAACATTCGAAAAGGCGTTGTTAACGTGAGGTCTATAACACGTTGCTATCTTTAGTTCAGAAAAATATTTTTTCATTGACGAACTTAGTTCTATGTTTGAGTCCATGGCTGAAAAAGTTTTGATGTGATTAAGCTGGTTCTAAGAGAGAAGAAACTTTCCTTTTCTTTTGCATATTTATCTAATTATAAAAACGGACGTAACTACTCGGTTGTTTCGTCCAAAAAACAAAGCAGTTTTATAACGTTGTGAAATATTAAAGGTGTTATGGTTTTGCTGCTCGGATTATCTTCTCAAAAGTTATTGTAAACAAATCACAGGACATACAAGTATAGTCGTTTGAACTGAAACAATATTTAATGTAAAACTGCTCGGAGTTTTTTTTCTGACTGAGGTAGTGACTAAGTTCAGTGATTATATTTCTTCAGTGCTTGTAGGAATTTAAAATTTTGATTCAGCGAGTTATGGAAAACGCCTTTTCGTGTTTGCAAAATTAGTTTTATTTTATTGCTTTTATATTTGTATAATTTCTATCGACCAAGTCCATAGGAACTTATATTTTTTTGTTTGACGGGTGTTTCATTCGAAACCGAAAGATTCTATAACTTCCGTTAAATTGTTTTGGTTAGACCTAAGCTACATAAATAAATTTTCTTTTGATTGCCCTTAATAGACACACTCAAATGGTGGTCTTTCAGAGATTTTGACCAAACTGTATTAAAAGCGATATTGAAATTGAAGAAATGAAGAGAAAAATTTACCGAACGTTTTTTAACTTCAGAGGAATCACGTTCTCAGAAGAATATAATTAGGTATATCTTTGGTGTGCCGTGATAGAAAAAGCAAATAGTATTATCTAGAATGTTTCGCTGTCATTTTTTAAAACCCCAGTGTGAACTAGTAACTCCGGTAAAATTAAATCTTTAATTATTATTTTCTTTATATTCCTCAACCCATTCTTTCGCTTTTCATTTCATTTCGTTTTATACTTAAGCTTTTTCGTATAACACCCGTTCTAAACTTCATACGCCATTTGTTGCTATCCTTATATCAATAGTATAGCCTTTTTCTTTATAAATACACTTACATACATACATACTTACTTACAACAATTTAGATATCAAGAGCACATGTTGCATTCTTTTCAACTACTGATTGATTTATTGTTTTCACACAACAACAATAAGAGTTACAACCCACAAAATGAAGGTGAAATATTAATTATAAATGAGGATTAGTGCGCGATGCGGGAGACTGAGGTGAAATAAGACACGAGACCAAATGATTTAAAGAGGGATAAAATAAAAATGAAAGGCTGAGAAATACAGCCGAGTTATTGAGGAGTGGTAAGGAATGTTGTGCTTACAAGAAAAATGTAGACAACGAAGAGGCTCGTGGCTTTGTGTATGTATGTATGTATGTAATATTGAAGTGCTGGGGAGGAAGAATTCGCATGCTCGTATAAGACGCACGCAAAGGTAAAGAACGCGTGTTTCATGGAAGTATGTCTGTGCTTTGCCACTGAGAGGGTGCAAACAACCCCTGATAGCCTTTGCAATATAAGAATTGAATTGAAGAATTTGTAAGATATCATTGCTAGGCCGTAAAATATATGATTTTATTCTGCATAAATGTATTGGAATTGTAAGAAGAGAAAAGCTTTTGCGCTGGTTAAAATATATATATACATATGTAAATCTAAACAAATATAAGTCATGCTGTAAATATAAGAAGTGCTGTAAATGTGAATACAAATGTCTTGAATTATATTTGTGTATGTACATATATACCTGCGACCAGTGATGAGGCAAGAATGCGGTGTATTCAATCAAAATCGAATTATAAACACGAAACGAGAGAATTTGTAAAGTAACAAAAGAGGATGAAGGAGATGGTGATTAGGGAAAGTATTTTCTGTAAGCTTATTTCTTAACAAAACGTTTTTTTTCGTTACTAAACAAACTTCTGGAAACTTTTTTATTTACTTAGCACACCGGCTTGTAATTCTCAACAGATTTACAAATTGAAAGAAGTAAACTTCAAAGCTGGCAAAAAAAATATGTCTGTCTGTGCAAGCTGTAACTTAAGCAAAAACAAAGATTTCTGATGAGACTAGGTGCGCGCGGTTCTTGGCAAAACAGGTGTAATTGGACCTCTATAATAAATCAATCACATATCCTAAGCCACTAAAGCTACAACTACCAAATTCGCCAAGCACAAATATTATAAGAACTCCTCTGACGGTTAAAATGGATGAAATCGAAAGATAATACCGCTCACTCCTTACAGCACTCTTACAGCGTCCGGCACTCGAAGCACCCAATTAAAAAAGCCATAAATTCGGTTTTGAAAATTATTTTTATTTATTTTAAAGTACAAAATGTGTGAAAATAATCATAAATTCAGGACCAATTCACTTTTGCTCGATATGACCACCACGAAGCGCAAGCTACCCGAATGTGACTTGCCGGTATTTTGGCCCACTCACGGACAATGACTTTCTTCAGCATCTCGAGACTGGTGTATTTTTTACTTCGGACCTTGCTCTCCAAAATGGCCCAGAGAGAATAATCTATTGGATTCGCATCTGGTGAATTCGAGAGCCATTGTGTGGTCGTAATGAAGTTCGGAACGTTGTTTTTCAGCCATTCTTGGTTCACTCGCGCTTTGTGAGACGGTGCTGAGTCTTGTTGAAACGTCCATGGTTTGCGACCAAAATATTTGTTTGCTCACGGCTTCAAAGCAGCCTCCAGAACACTTTCCCGATAATATGTCGCATTTACTTTGACACCAGGCTCGATGAAAACAATTGGAGAGCGCCCATCTGCGGTGACAGCGGCCCAAACCATTATTTGTGGCGGGTGCTGCCTCTTGGTGGCCAACCGATGACTTAGATTCTCGTATGAACGGTCGGTCAAGTAAACCCTATCGTTTTGAGAGTTTACGAATTGCGGCCCGTCAAGTAAACCCCATCGTTTTGAAAGTTTACGAATTGCTCAATTGGAAAAATTTTTTCGTCAGAAAACACAATGTTCGGAATTTGACCGCTTTCGCCATGCAAAGCAACTGCTTCGCTCTCTCCAGTCTTACTTGTTGCTGCTTCGGTGTGAGATCATGGGCCTTTTGGAACTTGTAAGGCTTGACCTTGAGCTCATTTTTCAATATGCGTCGGATGCTGCGGTCGGATATTTTCAGTTCTTTAGCCATTTGATTGGCACTTCGTCGTGAATTTCGCTCAAGTCGCTTCTTCACTTTCCGAACCATCTCACGTGACGTTGCAGTCTTTTGATGACCACCTCCATGGCGTTTTGCGATGCTACCAGTATCATTGTAACGAGTGATGGTGCGATAAACAAAAACTTTATTCAGATTAGGGTGTTTGAGCTCACGAACAAATGCTGGATGTGAGTTTCAAGCTAAATATAAAGCAATCACACTATTACGTCTGAATTCCATCGCTGATCACTTTTTTTTGCGTTCACTTTTGGCAAAACGCTTTTGTACACTTGTGAACAGTACTGTCATTCAGCAAATTTATAAACAACTGATTCCAGTGCGACAGCTGCGTGTACGGCCTGAAATTGGTTACACTTCGAGTGCCGGACCCTGTATATAACGGTAGTGTTAAAAACTACTAAAAGCGCGATAAATATTAAGTAAATACGCCAGAGTCATTAAATTTTACTCCCGAGATGTTATGGTAGGGCTTCACATGATCCTTTGTAAAATTAGGACAATGGGCCACTTTTAGGTAAAATCACATAGCTCAGAACCTGGTCGACCACTTTCAACCAAATTCGGTCGTACACCTACTTCCCATATAACACAGTTTTAAATTCGTTTTGATAATTTCATTTTTTCGTCTGATATCGTTCGTTTTCACACTGCAATGTAAGACTTTTAGGGTTATATAATATACTGAGTTAGTTGAACTCACGAAGTATGGAATATCATCTAAATGGGGGAGGTACCAAACTCATCGCCCAATTTTGACACCCTCTCCTTTAAAACCTTCTCGTTCCCTCCTGAATGTTCAAATTAATGTTTCCGATTCTTTCAGTTATTGACTTATCCCGCCTTTAATAGTTTTAACAAAATATGAGGATTGGTCGTGAGTGCTTGAGTGGTTTCGGATATACATATATACATTAAACCTATAAGGGGGCTTACCAAGCCCACTTTTTAAAAACTTTATATTCACAGGTGCTCCTTGCTCCAACAATCTACCGTACCAAATTACAGTTTTGTATCTTGACTTAGTACTTAGCTATGGCATTTTATATGCTTTAGATTAATGGTTTTGTTGGCGTGGCAGTGGTCCAATTACTAACTGGTTTTTTTCAGATGACACAAACAATCGTTACTAATATTCATATAGAATTTTTATAGGTTAAGAAAGTGTGTTAGATTATCGATTTATCCATATTCTAGCTACTTCATTTTCATTGAACTCTTGTCTTGTTTTTGTTTTTAATGTAAAAAAATCGACTAATACTGGAAAGGTAAAGGAAAACCATTTGCCTTTGAAGCAAATATTGATATACTATACTTCCCTTAAAAGCAAATATAGATCAATGAATCCTGCGGCAAGAAAATTTGTTTGGTGGTGCTAAATAAATAATAATAAATAATAAATTCCTGCATGAAGCACCCTTTATTTATATATGTATATATACATATATTCAAATCAGTTGCTCACTTCAATAGAAACGATTTATTGCCATTTCTTATCCATTTCACTCGTCTCTTCGTAACATTGATTATATTTGAAGGAATGATAAGATTATAACAAAAGCGAAATAAACTGAAAAAATCACCGGCAACAAAAGATTTTCATAGCAAATAAAACCAAATTTAATTGCAAGCGTTGAAATGAAAGAAAACCGACTAAAAAGTGCAAGCGTGAGATGTAGCAAAGGAAGCAACAAAGAAGCTTTCGACGAAAATGAGGAAAGGACCAAGAGTTCAAGTATGAGTGTCTGTGTTTGCCAAATAAGCATAATGAAAAGGGAGAATGTTCGGAAATGCCATTATGACGTAAATGTGCCAAAAGGAAATGGGTGCCCACATACGCACACAGACATATGCAAGCCCGCCGTGCGACATACTCAAGTCTATGCAGCTACCCAAAAGAATTAGACTGGTGAAAATACAGCAGGGAAAAGTTTGAAGTTATGCACGAAACGAGAATGTCAAAGTCAATGCTGGGCATGTGGCAAGCTTACAGAAGGGGGATTGTATGTAAGGGCTGCGAGCAGGAGTTTTCTGCAGTGCATATGTGTGCGGCAAGCAACCACCATATAAGTATGTAAGTGTGTACACAAAGTTATGTAACCCTTAACTAATTCACAGTGGGGCTGCCGTCGGCTTCCAAGCCTAAATCACCATCCTTAAGGTGGCGTGGCAAGCAGTTGGCCAAGAAGAAAAATTGCAAAATTAAACTTTAAGAAAAACAATTTTCCAAACGTCTGTTATTACTCACAAAACATTGAAGAAATTGAAGTGCTTGAAGAAACTCAAGTGCTGAAAGGGGTTAGTGCGGAATGAAATAAGCAACGAACAAATGAAAACTGTGGGTTGCCAAAAGAAAGAAAGCAGGAGTTAAGCGGATTCTTAAGAGAAGCTGAAGAGTTAAAGAATATTTTAAGCAAAGAGCTGAAAGTGCCATTGAAAGTGTGGGAAAATCTAGCGAAAAATTCGTTGCTAATTTTAGCGCGCTCAAACAGTGTTGTTATTATAACTATAAATAGCTTTTAAAGAGCTTTATCTTAACTTGAATCGGTCAATTTGATATATCCTTTAATCCCATCCAAACAAGTTTTCCGGAGAACGAAGCTTTTCTTTGGACCATAATCCATGCTGGTTGCGCATAAAACGAATTAGCTCGTCATCATGATCATTTATATATACAATTTACACTTTTATCAAAATTACCTCACAGTTATAACAATTTTCCTACAAGGTATCAATATTACAAGAGTGTGTGTGCCATTTCGAAAAGAAAAATAATAGAAAATGGTAGGCTCCAGTAGGATCGCAAAAGGGTTATCATTCGAGTAGAGCGAAAAATAAAATATCTGAAGTGAGGTTAATAAATAATCAAAGAAAGCACAGGAAATACAATATATTTATCATTGCCACAAGAAAATTATTTTCATTTATAATGTAGGGAACTTTTTTAGCGAGAAAAAAATTTTAATAAAAGAAATGAAGCAAAATTTTCTTTAGAAATGCAAAACAAGACATTTGTATGTATGTATATGTATGTAGAAAAAATAAAAAAGGCAAAAATCTTCAGTAAGCGCATGTAAAAACTCTAAACAGATAACAGTGAATTGAAGTAATGTGAGCGCAACTACCATAAGCGTGGATTTTTATAACAAAATATACAAGATAGATTCTGGAACAGGTATATTAAACCCCATTCCGGCATAAAAAATACATGCCATGAAGTCAGAGCTTGATGACATTAAAGTATTTCTAAATACGATACTAAGGGTTGAGAAAATAAATTTTCTCAGCTGAAAATCAACATTTCTATAAAGTTTCTTGAATACTTCTTCAGGCATACAAATATAAGCACATATAGTATTTGCTAAGTTCAGCTATGCTATTCAATATTTATTACAGATTTTGTTTCGATAGAAAAACATCTTGTTAGGTTCACAAAATTTTTTTTTTTTTCTTTTAAGTTGTGCCTATTTCATTTAAATTGCAACTAGTGAAAACTAACAAGCAATATTTTTCACAATTTATAAGGTAAATCCGAAAGCTGTAAGCTTAAAAAATATTATAATATTTACTATTTTCATAGGGGGTTATGCAATGTAGCCATATGCTCTTCGCCCTTCAATTTTGCATCCAGCGTCACAACAAGATATTTCGCCGAGGTGGAGTACGGTATTACTTCATTCCCAATATGTTTTAGTTTAAAGTAATGTACCATTTCTGTGTCCATTCCACTATTTGATTGAGCTTCCATGACAATGGAACGTATCTGCGATTAAAGCAAACTTTTATTATCGATGTAATGCTTAGGCGTTAAATTTTTTAGCACATCAACAGTCACCAAGTCGAAGCCGGGAGCCTTTTTTGGTTCAAATCTAGTTTTTATGATATTTTTCACTTCTTTATTTGTTGCTGAAGGGATCTCACCAACATATTGCGATGCTAACAGCTGCCGTAAAGTACCACAGAACACAAAAATACTAAATGCTTTAGTTAGTTTCTTTGAAAAAACTTCAGCTTTTTCTTCGTCGCTTTTGGCCAGGATCCGTTTGACTATTTGAGGAGTGTATTCGACAATATTGGTTTCCTAATATTTTTTATAGCTTTCCAAAGGGAATAATCTATATTTTTGTTTGGCGTTAATTTCTCAATATAATCAGAAATGTTTAGATTTGTAAACATCTTTAATTTGGTGTCGAGAAGCTTAGTTAAATTGTTTAGTTATATTTTATATTGAGGGAATCGCGTGATTTGCCATTTTAACGTAGTTTTCTTTTTTTATTTATGAGTTCTAAAATGTCTGATGGATATTTAGCATACATGTTTTTTTGTTTCGGAACAAGAGTACTTTTCCAAGCCGACTCATGAATAGTTTGCGTCAATGTATGAACGTCATCTTTTAAAAAGTCTGGAGTTGTTATATTTACTTTACTTACTTTAAAATCAACATTTTTACGAGCGTAACTTTGAAATACTCCCAATCCGCAAGTCTGTTAGAAAGATATGGCGGCATATCAATTTCATTAAGATGGCCATTTAGGTTTAGATATACTGGCGAGTGATCCGAATCCGATCTATTTAGAAAAAGTCGATCAGGTAAGGTTCACACAGGTGATTGAGTTTTTTGTTTCAAACTATCTTTTTCTGTGCCTCTCATACTCTGCCTCTCCATTCATTCATTCTCTCCATCGCCCTTCTTTCATATGCTTCAAAATCTTTTAGATCACTCGAGAGAAGAATACGTAAAATTACCCCTATCACAGTTCTCTATTAGCCCTTTAGTAAGAATACATCTTAGCATTTTTTGGATGAAAGAAAGATATTGACAATGTCCTGGCCTTCCCGGTAAAATAGTGTAAAATATATTGTATAATAGAGAACACCACTAAATCTTCGTATACACGGCTCTCTTCTCCTGTGAAAATTCTTTCTATATTTGATCCGTGTGTCTGTTTTTATATAGTTAAGTTGGCTGCGTATCTACCAAACAGAGCATATTGACTTTAAAAACCGTTGTAGTTAAAAAAGTGTAAATTGTCCGCTATAATCAGCTTTTAAGTGAGTTAAAATATAAATAACCCTTCATTCATTTGGTGAATATCAAGCCACATAGCACAGTTGTCATGAAAAGCCTTGGCAAATTTTAACAACTTAAACATACGAGTATCTAGTACTTTACTAGTTAAAATGGTGAGAAATTTAATACCGCCGAGCTAGCACCAAATCACTCAAAACATCATTTAAAGCTCAGTTGATTGCTAGAGCAGTCATTCCTCCTTCAAAATGTTCTATAAAAGCACACAAGCACAAACTAAAAATTTTCCCACTCCTCACCAGCAATATTTTCCGCTAACGCTCTTGCCGAAAAGTAAGCATTAAAAAAGGCATAAAACAGCAGAAAAAGGCATAAAAGTTGTCCTTGAATAGTTTGAAGCGCTCACTCATTCGCATTCAGGCTTAACTGTAAAGGGTCACGAAGATATGCTGTGGAACTCAATATATTTCTATGTGGATTTGTATATACGTGTATGTTTGCATATGTGATTGTTTGTATGCATGCTTATTTGTATGTGTGCATATGTTTTATGACTGTATACAGCAGTTGTAATAGCTCTCTATGTAGGCATACACCGTTATTGTGTGTGCGACAACTTGTGCGCCATTGTTGAGGCTGGAAGTGAAACTGAAATTGACTCGGAACACTTTCGACAACTGTATATACAATACATACATATACATATAGATTTTCCCGGGTATGATAAAGTGCCGCGTACACATTCACCAGCCTTCCAACAACACAGTGTGTATGCTTTGAAAATCCTGCTGAGCTAGATTTTTCACAATGACTGACTGCGATTAAAGTGCGAGGCATAAGTAGCCGAAAAACGCGGTGAAAACGCGGTAAGAAACCCCGTGGCAACATAGCTATATTACAACCGGATACCGACAAGTAAATATATATACATTTATAGTATATATTTATAGAAACGGAAAAGTCGTCAAAAATGTTGCAAAAATACCAGAAATATAGAAAAATATTTTTCTAGTATATTTTTACTTCGTCGTTTGCTCTCCTCTCGGTTTCAAGTTGATTTGAGCAGCGTCGAAGCGCTGCATCAAAGCCTTCAAACCCGCACAAAAATGTGCGACCAATGTTACAAAAGCAGCGATATAAATACACTCACTCATTGAGTTAAGTAGGCAATATTTCCTTTTTGTCGAAATTTTTCTTTACAGTATTCACTTTTTGCTTTTACCATCCCTTTGGCTCACACCTAACACCACACTTTGTGCGCCCTGTGTTGCGTATTGTGCTTGAGATTTTTGAGTGCGCTTGTGCTATTATTGCAAATTGATTGAATAGTGGCAACACCAATCAGCAGACACAAAGTGGCAATCTGGCGGCAAACTTAGCCCTACAAATTAGGTTTATACAACGGTGGCGAGAGAGTGCTTTTAATATGGGTTGGCAAAGAAAACCCTCTTCATCGAATTATGACACGAAATATTTAACTAATATTTTGAATGAAAATTTCAATTTTTTTTTTTGAAAGATTCATTCGCTTTGAAAGCATGAATATGTAGTTGTTGTTCTTGTTTGTACAGCGGCAAAATAAAAGTCTTTAAAAATTTTTTCGTTAACTCTACCAAATTCATTGCTATAACCTGATTAAAATTATAATTATATACAAAGTATATTTCGGTGCGGTCAAATAAGGTCATCCTGTCTCATGACGAAACCATGTTCCTTCAGTTTTGTAGTCGATACGCTTTAATCTAGCGATAAATGGTTAATTTAAATTATATACCGCTGGAATAAAAAAACTTGAACTTTGACTGCACCGATTCTGGAACATCCGTTACACTTGAAGAAGCCTATACAAGAATTTAAATTTGATCGGTCATTTTACATGGCAGCTATATGTTATACGTAGGTTGCTATATATATTTCTGGCCTAATAATGTAAATAGGCATATTTATCAACGAAAATGTTTATTTTTTTTTTTTTTTTGTTTTTTTTTTTATTGTTTTTTTTTTTGTTTTTTTTTTTTTTCGTCGATTGCTGTTTTGTTTCGAGCTCATGCGCATAGATCCATGATTCGTCACCTGTGACGATCTTATAAACGTCTTTTGAAGCACCGCGATCGAATTTTTTTCAGCATTTCTTTATACCAATCCACACGAGCCTTTTTTTGAGCGATTGTCAAATTGTGCGGGATCCAACGAGAACAAACCTTTTTTACGGCCAGGTGTTCATGCAATATCGAATGTATGCTGGTGGGAGAAATGTATAGGCATGCCTCTATCTGAAGGTATGTTACGTGACGGTCTTGCATTATCAGTTCACGTACGGCATCGATGTTTTCTGGCACAACGGCTGTTTTTGGACGACCTTCACGGAATTCGTCTTTGAGCGAGCGTCGGCCACGATTGAATTCGTTGTACCAGTTTTTCACGGTGCTATAGGATGGTGCTTCATAGCCATACAAAGATTTTAGTTCATCGATGCACTCTTGTCGTGATAATCCACGTCGAAAGTTGTGAAAAATGATCGCACGAAAATGTTCACGAGTTAATTCCATTTTTGGCCGAGATGAATTTTTTAATTCCCTGTAAATAAAACAATTCACGATTAAATGACAAAACGTTCTGAGTGATGTTATGCTAAAAAATGTCAAACTTTCCAATGGAAATGTCAGATTGCACCTGGCAACACTTAGTGTATAGAATATATATAGCAGCCCTCGTAGTAGCCCGATGTGGAAAATATATTCGGAGATTATAGCGTTGCCTTTGGTAATAATCCATACCAAATTTCGTGAAGATATATTGTCAAATAAAAAAGTCTCCTTTCAATGACATGCTAAGGTAGTCTAATATAGGCGGTTCCGACAAATGAGCAGCTTCTTGAAGGGAAAGGTAATATGAAAGATTTCAAAGACATATTTCAAAAATTGAGGGCTCGCGTGTATACAGACAGACAGTAATGACTAAATCGACACAGCTGGGCATGCTGATTATATGTACATATATATTTTATGGGGTCTCCGACGTTTGGGTATTACGATGAATGGGCCAAACTTAATGTTGGAGTATAATTTGGGTAAAGTTGTTAGAGAAACGTTTGGACGGTTATTCAACATTTTTTAAAATATTTCTTCAGAAGTAGGTAGGAGAATCCTAGTTTTCAAATACTTCGAGCGGTCATAAACCTGTTGAAACATGTGGTAAGTCAAAGTTATACTGGAGATAAAGTGTCTTCAACTATTCTGGAAGTCTAGTACTGAAGTGATTGCAAAGACCTTGTCATTTATTGATCATAAATACAAAGATCTCAAACTGAGTGAAATTTTCTAGTAGGTTTCACTTATTTTGGACTTTTCATAATTTTTTTTCAATAATGAATAAATAGTTAAATATACAATAGTGATGGTTGCTTAGGAAAATTCTCTGAAAAAGTTAATTTTAACTAAACCAGTTTAATATCTTGCCATACTAGAATGGACCAAAGCATCCATATTTAGACTCTTAATAGCTTCTTTGCTGGGTAAAGAAGACGTTTTCCCCCTCTCTAGCTCACTAGTTCCTTCTGAGATAGCAGTTTTTGGAGAAGCGCTGAAACATTACAAATTGCCTGAGTAAAAAATAGTAGTATACTCTGAAAACCACACGAATATAATATGCTGAAGTTGCAGTTAATCTTAGTATTATTCTAAAATTAAATTGAAATGAAGCTTTGATACTTTGACCTGCCGGCAATGTGAAATGCTGTTGAGTTCAGCAGTTGGTATACCCCCCAAAAAGGGTCTGCTAGCAGTCAAAGCCCTGGAGCTATGATTGTCATTTACTATGCTTTTAGACGGATAAGTTTTGAACATCGTTTTATACATTTTTCAGAGGTTCGTACTTAAATGATTTAGGTATTTTTAACTTTTCGTGAAAATTAACTAAACTGAAATAAAATAAACGTGCTTACATATAGCCACTTAAAAACTCTATGTATGCATATCTTTCCGCTTATGCGTTGTAGAGGTCTATATTAAGGCCGGATTGGCAGTTTTTGGTCGCTTAAAAACAGGTTTCGTTCCAGTCATACAGACTCGACTATCTTGTGAACGCATCTCATTTTGTCCTCTTTTGCCTCAGTTCAAAATGTGCTCCTCAAATTATTTCGCAGACTATCCCAGGACTTCTCTGAAGCATAATAAATAGCTCAGATTATTAGAGGAAAAAACGATAAAACAGTAGAAGGAAACAACTTAGTTCTAGCAACGTATAAATGACCTCCAAAAAGTAGAGCAGACACCACCTAGCAAGAGTAATGTTAAAACATAATCCAATTAAACTCAATACTCTGCCAACTGCAGTAGAAATGCTTGACCCACATTCTCATTAATCTCCAAAAAGATAATTGAGTGCATATGAAATGAGCGCATGTTCATTAAACAAAAACAAAATTATAATTTAAGACTCGCCGCAAATGTAATGAAAACATTTGTTTTCACTGTATAACTGTAAATAGAGAAATTAATTTAAAAGCACACAAAGCAGACGAGCAAAAGCATTCATCTTTGTACGAAACTTGTGCCATTTGGCGTTTTAAAACTTTCTGCATAAATTCACATTAGTAGAGCAACAACAAAAATAAAAAGTACTTGAAATAAATTCTTTTATAGCAAATTTTATGGCACTAGAACGTGGAAACAGCGGCCGAACTGGACCATGTAGTACACTGATAAATATTAAGAGAGCTAACAGCAAAGTCGACAAGTGAACAAAAAAGTAAATATGTGAATTATAGACAAAAGTACATATTTATACATATACACACATATGTATATACATATGTGCAATGGATAGTGTACCATATAAAGGCGCGAAATAAAAATTGCGAAGGGAAAGTAGCACAAAAGGTGGCACAACCCCTATAACAGTAAAACTTAATTTCGAAATGGACAAAGAGAGCTTGACAAAAACGATTCTGATGACAAAGATGTAATTATGATATGTTAATATATTTTTGTAAGGTCTTCAATATAAATTTAACGCATTATAAATTTTTGTTGTAATGTTTATTGTTGCAAAAAATTTAAATTTGTTTGTAGTGTTTTTTTTTTGGCAACAATTCCTTTCAAACTTTGAAGAACCAGATTGCAAGAATAAATAATTTTCTAATTTAACATAATTACTTTACTTTATTACAATAAGAGAGCTAAATTCGTAATTCTACTTCAAACTAATTTAAAAAGGAGTCTTTAAACAAACTATTAGAACTTTCTAGCCTAAGTTAAACAGACTGGCAATCATACTAACCTTTTAATATGTATTGGCTTAGAACCACTTAGGAACCTAAAGTATTATATAGGCATTTCTTAAAAGTAATGGTTATATCAGAAAGTTTACCAAAACTAACTCTCAGTCCATCTGGAGCAACTCAAAAATGTAACAGTTCAGGTTATACCAGCTAATAATAGTAACAGTACAAATTATATAATAATCCCACTCAAATATATTGAGTTGAGTTAACATAATCATCAGGAAAGCTTGATTTTCGAAAGCTGTTTAAAAATAAAATTTTTATTCTTAGACAAGTTGTGTTAAACAGGTGTAACCGCGGCGTCGATTTCGCCATGTCCGTCTGGCTGTGTACCTATATGTACGCAAACTATTCCCTTAGTTTTTCAGATATCACACACATTTTTCACACATTCTTTTCTTCTCACAGCAAAACTCCCCAAGAAGCTGCTGATTTGGCGAAATCGGCGATACCTGACTACTATGTTGAAAACGTTGAAACCATTCGTGCACTCTGCTACGGGATAGTCAATCATCGCCATAAACTTGTTTCATCAATCATCAGTTAAAACAAAATTTAATGTTGGCTCTTTGTTCGAAGCTCATTTTCGCACCAATAATAGAAACATACTGACACTTAAAACGCAATAACTTCACTTCCAATCGATGAAATTCTCACTGTACAATCGATAGAGATAGCAGATCCTAACGCACCAGTCGACATATAGATGCCGCCACCAGGGGGCGGTAGATTCAAAAAACTTTGGAACACACCTTATAGTTACCATACAAATTGAGAGATCAAAATTAAGTTCTTGTATGTGAAGGATACTAAAGCATTATCTTTAACTTGGTACATACCTTCCCTTCGATTTAGCGGGGTTTTTAATAAGTGCGCTTCAAACACGGTTGGATATTAATGAAATTCTTTATTCTTGTGAAAGTACATTCGATGCTATTATGTATGGAACTCGACTTTTTTTACATGACTATCATGGGCGCATTTGCAGAAGTCCAGGTGCTGAACCCAATTTTCGACGGTTATCAAGCATAAATCGGCTGATACTGCTGGAAGTCACAGTAACGGGCTGGTCTTGATCATCACGGAAGAAGTACGGCCCAATGACGCCGACGGCCCATAAACCGCACCAAACCGTATTTTTTGGGATGCAATGGTGACTCAATGGTGAATTGCTGCCTGACCAATAACGCATATTTTGCTTACTGACGAAGCCATTCTGACAGAAATGAGCATCATCTCTGGAAATAATTTTTCGATGAAAATCCGGATCATTTTCAAGTTGTTGCTCAGCCCAATTTACTAGAAAAGACAATTCTGGTAGTTAAGCGGTTTCAGTTCTTGCGTCAATTTGATCTTCTAAGGATATTGGCCAAGATCTTTTTGCAAAATTTTGCCAACCACGTCACAGAGATGCCCAACGGTTGAGAACGCCGTGTTAGAAACTGATTTGAATCTTCTGCATTTGATGCGCTAACGGCAGCAATATTCTCGACACTACGCGCAATTCTTTGTCTCACTGACACGAGAACATTTTGTATTGTGAGTGGGGATTCAAATTTTTCCACTAGACGCTCAATTGTTGATCTGACAGCACGATTATGACGATCATAAATTGGACTTAGCGCTCTTAAAGTTGAGGCCACTGACTCCGAATATCGGTATTAAATATTAATAATTTCGACTCGTTGTTGGATCGTATATCTTTCTATGATTAAATGGCAAATTTTACTGAAAAGAAATGTCAAAAGAGCGGGAAAAAATATGACGTCGTTTGCTGTCTTTTTGTTTACTGAAAATATATGTAAAAAGAGCGGGAAAAAATATAGCATCGTTTGCTGTCCCTATCGGTCTACGTTTGTAGTGTCCCTATTGGAAAACCTGTTATATCTTAATCTTTGACTTCAACTTTATTGTTATCTTTATCTATAGCTTTTATTTTATCTCTGATTTCATATGTGTCTTAGTTTTATAATTGGTTTTAGAAACGTTGATCAATCCAACACATGGCCGGAGAAGCTTTTTTTATCAACTTAACCTTGGCTCTTTCCATACCTTTCCGTTGTGGGTTTCTCTTAGTTAATATTCTTTGAATTGTCTTGAATAATTATTGAGGGTAGTTACGTAAATGTGTAGATTCAAAATCGTATAAATGGTTTTCCATTATTTAATGGCTTGCCTCACTGTCAGCACATGCACTCTATACCTACATACATACATAGTACATATACATATGCATATATGTAATATAACATATAAATAGGCTTGTCTAAGACGCGTGCGTAACTTTGTCACTGTTTCACGCTTTGTTGTTAGGCTTTGCTAAACGTTTTTTATTAACTTCAACGCTTTTCAATATTCTTCATTTTAATTTTGTCGCTTAAGATCAAAAGGCCTTTAAATTATTGGGTTTGTTGAAAAAAATTGCAAGAGCTTAAGCGGCAGGCCCAACAACTTACCATATACGCGTATGAGCACATAATAACTCTTAACTCTCGTCAATCGCTTTGAGCGTATTGGTGTTGTCGGTAAACATAAAAAATTGCCGACACAACACTTTGGTAATTACGATTACATGATTTTGTTTTTCTCGTGTTTTTGTTATTGTTGCTTTTGGTTGCAGCTGATCACAACATAATTTTTAATGAACTCAACATGAGAGTTGAAATTCGTTCATTATGCTTCTATTAATTTTTGGCGGCAAATGAATTTGTTACAATATGTAAATAGCTGTATGGTTTTACATATGTATTATATTTCAAGGTTGTTTCTTCTCTTATGAAATTAAAGAATTTTTTAGGCTTGTCTGCTTGTCTGCTTGTGAGACTATGTTGGCTATCTTTATATATATAAATCTTCTGACAGTGTGTTTGTAATTGAACTGCTCTTAACGGCTGGACCGATTTTGAAGAAATTTTTTGTGTGTGTTTAAGGAGATTTGAGGATGGTTTAGATTCGCAATTTGGCCCACTGGAAAATGTTTTTTTAAATTAATTCTTCATTTGTAATTAATTGCTAATTTTGGAATGTTTAACATTGGATCCGATAGATTGCGCTACCATCGCAGTATCCAATATTCAAACCTTAAATTGGCGTAAACGTGCAATAAACAAAACGATGCAAAAGTAAAAGGCGACATCTGTAGACAAGTTTTCATAATGTGGATAGAGTTGTTATGTGAAGCGTGGATGGGTCCTCTAGTTCTTTATACTCTTGCAACCAGTTGCTACAGAGTATTACAAGTATACATAGTTTTGTTCACCTAACGGTTGTAGGTAGCACCTAGAACTAAGCGAGACATATTCCCTAAATGGGGAATAATCAGCATTTGTAAAGTCTAAATAAGTTTAAGGCACGAATATAAGTCACAAACAAATTTACTAGATGCAAAATGTTTGGTTTTCATTTAGCTTTTTTCCTAAGTAACTGATGTTCCCCGCTTTTAACACTTTTTGATTTCCTCTTTTTGCTATAAAGTTATTTTGTCTCTTTTGAAAAACAAGTCGGTAAAAGTGTCAATCCGTTAATAGCAAGATATATTTGTCATTTTTAGAACCACTTTTTTCCAAAAAATTGTTATTTTATTTACTGAAACACATAACTTATTTAAGGGGCCAGTGTAACCCATGAAAAATTAGGCGATTTTCGTGAATTTTTTTAAAGGAAAGTACTTAATCGAATGCTTTGAAGTTTTTTGGACATGCTAAGGTATATCTTCAGCTAATTTTTAGATTTTTGTTACAAAAATATTGAAAAATAACGGAGTTATGTGCTGCCTTCGAAGGTGACAAAAAAAGTTCCCCAACTGCTGACTTGATTCAGGCCGAATGAGTAGCTGAAACAAAAAAAAAATTAAAAATGTTATTAAAGTTAAGGGTATTTCCTGTACAATAACCTAAGATTTTTGAAAAATATCAAAAATTAACAAAATGGTTAAAGTTTTTAATGCCAAATAGACAATCTTCAACCAACCAAAAAGATCGTAGGTCATTGTATAGTAAATATATTCAAGAATACTCAGTTTCATTTTGAAGTCGATCGGTCAATTTCTCGTTGAGTTATGATGTCAGCAATTTTGAAAAATGAAGTATCGAGAAGAACGCGTTTGAAATTTCAAATATCGATTTATACCTGTGAGCGGTCGCTCTTTAGAACGTTGCCATACAAAAACTATGCACGAAACGACCTTGCCGATTTCACAGGATATTTTTGAAAATATAAGCTATCGAAAAATAAAAAAAAATCGATTTTTTGGAAGTGTCACACTGGTATAGCCCCTTAGTATGATAGCTAACGCTTTTGCAGTTTGCGTTAGTTGAACTTCTTAATCACTCCCTAATGTATTTCTAATTTAATATTCCATTTAATTGTCAAGCGAATATAATTAATTTCACCATGTATAATTTATTGTTTTATGAACGACAGTAAGAAGTGCATACATTGGTTTGGAGACTTTTGACGAAGTATCGCATCGGAAGTTTTAGATAAATCTGTGACGAAACACGAATCAAATATATGCTTTTTCTTCAAAGCCAACTACAATGACAATGATTAAGTCTTGAACATACATATTTCTGAAGAGAAAAAGAGGAATAAACTATATCACTGCCCTGGAATTTGTATCAAAATATCAATGGCCCGACTTAATTGTACTTCTATAACACCAGTGTACAAAATTTTCATTATAAAACTATCGAATTCTTAGAAACTGTTAGAAAAATGGGATACAGAAGCAGGAGATTTGCGCTAGCTAACGAAGTTAGATTAAGGTTAAAAATATTCTAGTTACTGATTGAGAAAGTGGAATAGAAATTATATGGGTCAGAAGGCAGGCCCTAGTACTCTGACGAATCCACGAAGTGTATCTTAGTTATTCACGTTCTCTTAATAGGAGTACTTGTCTTCTAGGCTCTAGTTAAAAATCAGTATACATATATAATATCCTTTTTAATACCAATAAATTTTCCAAACTGGAAGCTCTTTAAAAAACACAATTACACAATTAGTGTTAAGAAGTCAATAAATTTATTAATTTGCCGCAACATTTTTAATGAGCATTCATTTAAATGCAACTCAGTGTCATCTTTAAGTCCGCCTTCCAGGCATAGGGCGCTACCGTTGTCTCGACACACCAGCCAGATTTTCCACTCCATTTGATAATTAATCACAGCGGATTGTGTCAAAGCATAGAGGAGGAGGAGTCGTAAGTTGGCAGCTCATTTTGCAAAAGCCACATCCGTTGAGCCATGCCTGCCAACCTGCCAGACAGACAATGGCGCAGAGACAAAAGGCGACACTATGCAACAGTGACTTATACGAACGCACTGAAGCGGCAGCGACACTGCAGCCAATCTTAACTCATCTGTCATGTGTCAGCGAAACGCTACGAAGCGCTAGAGCTAACGGTACGCAATAACTGCATAGTTGAGCAGCAGGAAAAATAGAACAGTAAAATCACCAAGTGTCTGGAGTTGCAGTATGTGTGTGAAGCGACGGCATTGAAATGAGAGCAACGAGCAGAAAAATATGTGACACTGAGTATCCATAATGATAGTGCATGCGTGAGAATGAATGGAGGTGGCTGAGGATGAGCAAACCAAAAAATAAAGAAATAAAAAGAAAAATAGGCTTCCACAAACGAGTAAAAGGCGGGAAGGGGAAAGTGCTGTTAAAGAAGTTCGTGAAGCAGACAATATGTCTACGGCGCTATGAGCGAAATCAGAAGAATAAAAGCAAAAAATTTCCGAAGTAGGGGATAGTAAAATGTAGCAAATGCTAGCAAAGCGACAACACTCTGTCTGTGTCAAGTTTAAATGTTAAGTCATAAAGAAAAGTAGAAACTGTCAACGGTGGCAACATTGTTAGGGCGGTACGATCGAGGAAGGGTATGAGGAATGTAGTCGAACAAAAACAACAAAACGAACAAATTTTCAATTGAAAAAATGAACCTCTGAAAAATAATAAAAATAAAAATGGCGGCAGTTTCTCTTTTTTAAGCAGATAAAAGTGAAAAAATTCAATTGAAAAGTTATGCAGCAAAAAATACCTTCAACCAACTTTATGTCGAGCACAAATGAGCGCGTCAAAGAGAAGGAGCGATCAACGCCATACCCGCGATAGACGGAAATAAAAATATAAAGCGTGTGCACGCACAAGTACTCGTAATGCGCAAATTCCCTGCGGAATAATGAAAATTACGAACTGTTGCACGGGAGCAGAGCTGTGCATTGAGAAAAATTGAGCTGACTTAACTCAAGCCGCATGCAGACTGGAAAAGATCCGACGGTACTAGTGTACAATGGCCAGTTACTGAGCAGACCAGTGCGAAGTTAAGTGAAGGTGTTGCTTTGTGGCTGCCGATTACACCGGAGTTAACTACGGTGCTTGAATGGTTGGTGTCGTAAAGCTTTACAATTATTGTCTTAAATTTGGCTGACTTTTTTGCTTACGAGTAGATAGTTAAGCATTTGTAAGTTTTAATTGATGGTAACCGCGGTAGTTGATTTAGTGACTATCAGAAACATCCGCCATTCAGAGTCCTTTTGTTGAACACCCAGTTATCGGATGAAGACTCGCAATGAACATACCTGAATAATTTAGGATATTTGTCTTCACATGTGCATTTCTGTTAGTAACTATGTGTTCAGTTTGTATGGCAGCTATATGCTATAGTTAACCGATCTGACCAATTTCTTCGGAGATTACATTGTTGCCTTAGAAAATAACATATACCAAATTTCGTGAATATATCTTGTCAAATGTGAAAGTTGTCCATACAAGAACTTGATTCCGATCGTTCAGTTTGTACGGCATCTATATGCTATAGTTAACCGATCTGAAAAAATTCTTCGGAGATTATATTGTTGCCTTAGAAAATAACATATACCAAATTTCGTGAATATATATTGTCAAATGTGAAAGTTTTCCATACAAGCATTTGAGTCCGATCGTTCAGTTTGTATGGCAGCTATATGTTATAGTGGCCCGATATCGGCCGTTCCGACAAATGAGCAGCTTCTTGAAGAGAAAATGACGTTTGCAAAATTTCAAAAAGATATCTTAAAAACTGAGAGACTAGTTAGTATATATACAGACAGACGGACAGACGGACATGGCTAAATCGACTCAGCTCGACATACTGATCTTTTATATATATACTTTATTGGGTCTCCGACGATTCCTTCTAGGTGTTACAAACTTCGTGACAAACTTAATATACCCTGTTCAGGGTATAATAAGTCGGTAATGGTGGCCGGATTTAAAACTTTATGTTTACAGAAAACTACGCTTATTACCTGTTGGTTTCTGCAGTTCTCCAAAGCATTTAATTAATCAGGAAGTAGAAATATAATGAAATTACAACTGACACTGGAAATGCTCATGAACCCATCATAAAGCTCGGCTTTACAGCAATAATATTAATTTTAGAAAATGCAAGAAGAGTCGGTAGATTGTATTATATAGAAGAAGGCTAAGTTCCGGTTATCCGAAAAAAAGATCAGACAGTAGAATAGTGCTTTATGGTCTAAGAATAGACCTATTCAAGAAGAAATTATTTATTTCGTATGGAGCAAAACAAAAACCAATTATTTCGTAAAAAGGAGTAAGGGAATAACCAGTTATATACAGACCAGTAAGCAATTTTATCTGATCTTCAAAATAAAAAAAATTTCTATGCTACATTTCATAAGTTTCCAAATCGATCTCATTGTGACCATAGCGAGAAAGTAGAGCGTATCGAGACAAATTTTCGAAAACAATTTTGTTTTGATTAATACTGCTTTTTTGCCATCGAAGTCAACGAACGCTATATTCAAGAAATCGGCTATCACAACGACGTCAAATAAAAGCGAAAGGGATGTGAGATGACTAGGTTTTACCGAACATATAGTTAGTGTTTTGTAGGGACATTTTGCACACATTAAATTGGTAAATGGTATTTTATGGTTTATGAGAAATTAAGCCAACCATTTATATACACTAAAAAATAACGAATAATGTGTAAACGTCTAAATTTAAAATTTTGGCATTCAAGCCTCCTATCCTAATTTTTTTCATTTTTTGCCTCTACTCTTCTACACTTTTTATCCATTTCATTTACAGTTTCTCTTTTTTGCTCAGCATCCTTATAATTTTTCCAACCTTTCCTTCCAACAAATTAACAGGACTGCACTCAGTCCATCTTCACGTTTTCGGTGTGCCTGTTTAATGTAATTCTCCAAAACAATCAACACGAAATGAGCAAAATGAGTGTTGGAGCAAATTATAGCCGCCCGAATACAAACGAATCGTAATGATTACAACGCTGCCACTTAATGCACGAAAAGGAAAAACAAAGCGGAGAAAAATTCAAATTAAGCGCAAAAACATAACGGCATGCCAAAGAAATCAGCGTAAGAAAAAGCGAACAAAATGTAGACGAGCAGGAAACCGACTGCGTAACAATTAATGAGCCATAGCTGTGGCATGTTGCAGCGTCGCCCGCTCGTTTCCTCATTTGGTTGCTGGTGGAAGGTGACTCGTTGTAACTTGCGCCGAATGCACCGCACCACCTTCGCTCACTTATTTCAATTGCTGCTTGCGAGCTGCAGTAATGTAGCAACATCTTTCTGTATGTATGTGTGTTTTTCCACGTTTTTTCGACGGCTCCCCAACCGGAGTTGACACTTTTATTAATCAATTGCGTGGCATTATCGAGCTCATCGCTTTTGTTGCTTCTGTCATTGTGCGTTGTTGCTGTTGCTGCTGTCGTTGTCATCGTCATTTCTGTCATTGTCAAAGTGTAATTAAATTAAATGCGTGCTGCATGTATTTTCCAAATGTCTCACTCTCTCCCCTTCGCAACGTTTCCTGTATTCATTTCTTTCTTTTTTCGTCATTGTATCACTTTATTGCCTTCTACAGAGTTTTTGAGCTTTATATATTCTACTTTCTCACAGTTTTCTATTTCCGTTGCCGCTAAGTAATGAGTCCCTAGTCACAGCGCCGCCCTTGACAATAAATCAATTTTTGGTAATCAATCGTTTGAAATAGGGTTGTTGCCGAAGTTTCAGGTATACATATGAGGAAAATGATTAATTTAATGTGTTGTATTTAAATTTTTCGAAAAGATCTCGTTTTACTATAATGAAAACGCTTAGTTCCAAATAGACTGTTTTTCGAATGCTCACGTCACTCTAACTCTCTAGAGGTTTTCCTCGGTTCCTAGCCTCTTCAGTTACAACGTGGACAAATCCCTAAGTAAATTGAAAACATTTTACAAATGTTTAAAAATTATTCAATTATTAAAAAAGGTAAGGATTTTATTAACCAAAGGATATGAAGCAAAATTAAAGTCGAAATGAAAACTACTACAAGACTGAGTCTTCAAGCAAAAAATCCTTAAAGTAAGCTTTCAAAGGTTTCAACGATTCAGCTTTATGCTTTTTTCTTTTCTCCAGCAAAGAGACGAGAAAAATTCAACATTCGAGTTAACGGTTGGCCATAGTGTGATCTCGGTCTCTCACCAGGTCCATCTGACCCGAGCTGATTTCCATGTACTCTTTACATCCGTCAAGCTTCGACTTTTCACAGTTATAGGGTTTTTATCCGATCGTATCTTTCTGGAAGCCTATTATTGAAATTATTTGGAAGAAGGTGACGTAGAGTTACTACTATGTCGACACTCTTTCTTTAATTTTTGAAACCAACGTGTAATCTCTCTTAATGTTTTACGATATGACATCTAAGGGAACTAGCTCGAATCGAAGGCAATCGCCTTAGCAGATTTCTGATGGGCTGAAGATGCTTTGATCGATTTATCAATTAAGGTATAAGACTTAAGACTTTACCTAACCAATGTTGAGCTACTAATTTACAAAACGTATTTGTGATTAGTCTTCAAGGGTAGATGCTGGTTTCAAGATATGCTATATAGTCTAGCACAGAGTCTGTCTAATGAATTATGCTGATGTCAACTACTTCCAGTGATAGTATAATGTTGTCAGATCTCAGAGCCTTTCAAAACTTGACAACTCATTATTCAACTGTCGAAAGCAACTTGAAAGGATGTATAATATAACTGCTAAGGGTCGAATGTTATGGTTGGTGCATATATATATATATATATATATATACATATCTAGATGTAAGATCGTATGGAATAGGGTTCCTAACGAAATTTTAGTAAAATACCACTTGGCCAGTGATAGTTTTACAAGTTTTTGAAATTCAAAAATTTAGTTTCGAAGTCTATTTACCTTACAAAAATCCTCAGTGACTGTTGAAACTACAAAGTGGTCTTCTTAAGCGTTGTCTACGCCAGTAAAGCAGAAGAAAGTCTTCTTAAAAAGTTTTAGATTCTCCACATCGTAGAGCACACAGCAGCAGGACCACTCTCCATTCGGCATTCAGGTCATATATTGCTTGTAATTTTTCTGAGAAAACCATTTTAAACCGAAAAAATTCACCGCAAAAATAAATTTTGTTCAGCAAAGAAAAAATTTAGATCGCAAAGGCTTAAGGAGATATTATACCTCGCATCCTAGGCGCACCCGTTTTCTCTTCCAATTATGTGCGTCACTGTTTGCCAACAAAAAAATTCAAGTTTTATAATTTTAGACTCCCTACCAATTCTTATTTACTGTTCTTCATTACAGATCCCTTTTTTCATTATTTTTTAGATTTTCTCACTTTGCATGCGAAATGGAAATTAAATTTAATTATACTTGTCGCTTGTCACTCCTCATTACAGCTACAAGCGATATGGACACACCGAGGCCCGCACCAACTCGTGCACACAACAAAATAGAGTAGCATGAAGGGCGCGCGAAGTGCGTGGAAAAGTTTGTAGTTATTGAAGGTGTTGACGTACATTTGGCAACAATTTCGTAAACCACCCAAAGCGAAATGTCGTAAAATGTAGCCGCTTGCTGCCTTTCGTTCGAGATACAATAGAAGGGTAAACTAAGCACAGGCACTTTCGAACAGTTTATCTGTTCTCTCGTTGACAGCTCCTTCCTTTGTTCATTCTGTTCGTTTCAGTTCCGAAAATAAAAAAAAAATGCTTCTGCCGTTGGCTACGTCGGTTCAAATTCGTTCAAACGAATTCAATTAATGCAGTTTCCTGTCCACTTTGCACTGATTTCGCTTGCGTCCCAACGCGTTTATTGCTCCAAATTGATATTTGACTAATTCTCATTTAATGCTATTTACTCGCCGGTTTTAATGTGCCACTGCTTTGTAGTGCTTGCGTCAAAGGATGCTTCCGGTACACGAAAACCAAATGGAAATAATTAAACTGGAGCGGAAAGTCTACGCCGTTGATTGCTATTAAATTCGCGAACACCAGTGACCTTAAAGCTCAATTATATATATATAAGTATTTTTTCCACAAGTTTCGTTTATTGAATATAGCAAAAAAGATGGTTGGAATCTAAAGGGTGCGGCGAAATTATTTCTTTTACTTAACTGGCATATTTTCATAGCTCACTACTCTTCCAACAAAACTCAAGTTAAAGGCAAGGCCATTTAGAGTGAGATCACAAGTTTCCATCAAATTCATGTTTGAACGAAATGTATCAAAAATCTTAACTGAGAGCATTTAATGATTTCATAAAAGAATTCCTTTTGAATGATGGAGTCGTGTTTAGAAGTTATTGCAAGCGAGGAAAGATCTCTGAGCGCGATTCACTTGACGATAAAACGATTATTTTACATACATATGGCTCAAGCAGCTCACGACTTCCGGTCTTAGACCTAGGTAGTGGTAGTGCCTTTGAAGGCGAGCTAAAGTGAGAAGACGAATCATCCCTCCCCAGGGTTGTGCGCTGGGTTTAGTAGCCACGTAAAAATACCCGCAATGAAAGGAAGAAAACAGTCTTGGATGAGAGATTCCCTTTTGATCACGCCCAAGGCAAACGCATTAAGGATTACGATTTAAGGGCATGCACCTGGAATGTCTGGCCCCTTAATTGGTAAAGTGTCGCTGCCGAGCTGATTGGTGTCCTCGTTAGAGTGAAGGCTGACATCACCGCCGTCCAAGAAATGCGATGGACCGGACAAGGACTGAGGCGAGTAGGTCCTTGTGTCATTCACTACAGTGGCATAAAGGAGCGCAAGTTCGGTGCCGGATTCGTGGTGGGAGAGAGACTCCGTCGCCGAGTCCTGGCATTCTCCCCGGTGGATAAACGTCTAAGCACAATCCGCATCAAAGCGAACTTCTTCACTACTACACTACTTCTACTACTACTAGATTCCATCATAGAAAAAATCACCAAGTTATGTACCTGTCTGTCTCCGGATCGAAAATTCACCGACCAGTTCGATCATGTTGTGATAGACGGAAGACACGTCTCCAGTATTTTAGACATACGTACGCTCCGCGGTCCTAACATCGACCCACTCACCTCTGTGCAGCAAAAAACGCACGTCAACAAACACAAAGAAGGTTCGACGTCGAGAAGCTGCAATCACAACAGACAGCCAAATGATTAGATATCGGGAGTCGAAGCGGAAAGAGAGAAACATTTGCAGACAAAAGAAAGAGGCCGAAATACGTCAACGCGAAGAGCTTGAAAAGCTGGCCGACAGGAGTGGTGCGCGAAAATTCTACGAAGAGATGCGGCGACTAACAGAAGGTTTCAAGACTCTTGAAGAACTCCTAGAGGCGATCTAGTGACCGATGCCCGGAGTATACTAATTTTGGAAGGAACTGCAACATGCTGTATGGCAGTGAAAGTATAACACCAGGAGATGGTGAATCCACTTCCTTATCCTATCTGAAGAAAGCAGAACTTCCTGATCCTGACGAAGGTTTCGGTATTGCTCATCGTTACAGCCGTACTAGTTTTGTGGGGATACCAAATACAGACAGTGTTGCATAAAGGCACATCCTTTTCGTGTTAGTTCCGGTTATCAGTTCCTCGCCGCTGTATTTGAATAGCACGGCCGGCAAACCATCGGCATCCGTTGCTTTGTGGTCCTTCAGACGTGTGGTTGCGAACTTCTTCATGGTCAGGCAATGGAACGTCTGCTCCATCGTCATCGATTGGCGAATCGGGTTCATCATCTCCTGGTGTTATGCTTTTGCTGTCATTCAGCTGAGCATAATTTCAGTAAGTTCTGGACATCAGTCACTAGGGGTTTCACAAGACAGTAATTAGGCCCCACTAAATAACACAGTTTCACTGTTCAGAGTTCACTTGTATGACGGAATTTTTCTTTCCTTGCCACTGTATTTAGAATAGATTTTCAAATAAATTACACAATCTGCGAAATTCTATATTCGGATATTTGTTTTAAACGAGTGCAAAGAGAATGCTGTTCTGCAGTTATATCTTCTTGAAGGAATTTAATATTGTCATTACCATTGACAAGAACATGAGTTGTTTGTTTAATAAAGTTTACAAAAAATTTCTCTAAGGTTCCAAAAAATGTAAAGAAACTTACGACGTTTCCAGCATTGGTTTAAATACACTCGAAAAACTGACTTTTTTGTTACGCAAAACGTTATTTTAACTCAAAAATTGAAAAACAGTATTTTTACTTTTCACGAATTTTCGTCGTATAATGATGTTTTTTCTGTCAGTCACTTACACGAGGAGAAACAAGGGAATTTTAAACGTTATCAAAACCCAAAAGTATTAGGGGCAAGTTTTTTCTCGTATACGTGTAAGAGGAGTGGTTTCTTTGTCGTTTTTTATAACTTCATAAAATATTCGTAACAGTGTTTTATATTCCAATCGTTTTGAAACTCTCCATATAACTTCGAAATAACAAAAAAGAAGCTCTGTAAAAGCATTTAAAAACTTTTCACGCCTACTGAATTTTTAATGCGAAAATTTAACAGAATTATGCAGCACACAAAAATTAGAATTCTCAACCGCTTCAACACACAACACTTTTCAAACATATTATCATATATATATGTGTGTACATATGTACTCATAAATGCATATATTTAAAGTTTATAAAGTGTTTAAAATTCCTAAACAGACAAGGCATAAAAATGCACACCACTCGCTTTTATCCCACTTCTGACGTCCAAACACCCCATACACAACACAGTGTAGTCACACTACCTACATACATACATATGTCCCGCCCCGCCAGTAAGCGCGCCTACTTGTTGTTAAGCTACAGCATGAGAAGTTAAACGCTCATCTGCATTGGGGCTAGTCTCGCTTAGCTAGCTGCGAAAAAGCTCAAAGGAAAACCACAGGTGTTGCGTAAATAAAACTTTTTCACAATATGCGCAACTTTGACTTAGACACGAAGCTGGCTAGCTGACAGGCGGGTTGGCAGGATGGCAGGCAGGCAGCTTAGCAGCAGCAGGTTGCTTTTGTTAAAATCCTTATTGTTTTTGTTGCCGCTTTTGCATATCAATTACAAAATCAATTACGTGTGCGCAACTTTTCTACAAAAGCAAAAAAAACAAAGCAGCAACGAGAGAAAGGAAAATAAGTTAGCCGCGTGATAGCAGGATGTTCATGCATATGAAACAAGCCTTATGTATGTATCTACACATATATAGCATACCTATATATCCTCATCATGAGCTAAAAGGATCTGTGTGTTATTAAAAATGCTTAAAACACCCATAATTGTTAAATAAAATAAGCCGTGGGAGCGCAGCTAATGAGAAACAACGCAGCAAAGGATTGATAAAGCGGAGTGTAGAAGCGCTGGCAAAGGACTTTTCGAAAGTTATTTGTAAAATAATTTCTGGTGTAATTTTAGTATCCACTGATGCAATTTTTAATTACATACATATATATATGCCATGCTATATACTACTTAAGTAGATTTATTTTAATAAAGTGGAGTTAAATAAGAACAACAAAATACGTACAGATGTTTACATACAGCGAGTCATAAGGGTAGTCATACAGAAAACTATAATCAGTAATTAATTAAGATATTTTTAATTTTCTTTAGTTGATTTTTTTCATAATATTACAAGTGTCAATACGATAGTCAAAAATAAATGATTTCCGGCATAAAGTATCAGTGAGTTATTCGCAATGAATACCAATTCAGAAAAAATGCCAAAAAAATGTTGCGAAGTTCATTGTGGTCGAGCGATCAAAATAACCTAAAATTGTACTTACAGAACAACCATAATTGTAATCGCACTTCAGATTCTGATTCTACACACTCTACTCCTTAGGACTAAAGTCATTATCTGTGCGAGTGAAATTTGCGAACATATTGACATTTTACCATAGCCAGCACTCAAAATATAACCACCGGTAATTACAAGTTGATTTTCAGAAAGTAGTTCAAATAGTTCTTCGCCGAAATAGTTTTATTAAAAATTATGAAAAAATTAATTCAGGTGTTTTTCAACCCTTCTGTCGGAAATTCCATCAACTAAGGCACAGCTCGAATTCGTCAAAAACAAAATTATTTCTTTTTCTTGTCGTTTATAGCAATGTTTTCTGATGCTAGAAATGATCTTATATCTTGAAAGATATGAACTCAAGTTCGGACTGTCAGCTTTTTGGACTAATTTTCGTAATTGACTATTGTTAGAATGGTTTACCAAGTTTCTGCATAAATACAAAAGATAATTTTTGTATCCTAACTACTACTACTTCTCAAAAATTTTATGCTGGAAATATGTATCTCGTGAGGGATTGAATATATTATCCAACAATCCGATTGAGTACTTTGGTTTAAGAGGGTACTCTCATGTGAACGCATACATTTTACCACTTTTTAGGACAATTTTTTTTATGTGACAACAAAATTCAATCATTTTAATTTTTTAATATATTTTTATTTGTATTTTGAAATGTACAAAATTTTTTTTTTCGTTTTTTACAATTTTAATATTTTTTTTTAAATCAAATTAGTCCCCAACAAAAAAAGTAGTTCACTGGTCATGGTGATAGCGGCGGTTCATCTTGTCTGAAATAAAAAAATTTAATGGATTCTTATTCAGTAGTTCCGCGGCTATCGTGCCTACCAAATATAATCAATTTCATTTTAAAAATTGTTTTAAAAAAATATGAAAATATTTTCGAAAATAAACAATTCCGCGAGAGACGATAACTATAAATGAGTAGAAGAACATATGTAAATTGTAAAGCAATCGGTTTTAGGACCATGACAGTTTCAGAAAATGATAGTTCGAGAAAAATGCGTTTAGAAACGTAGCAACGTCATGGCGCCTGGTAGACAGTCGCTTACGACACATCGTCGAATATGAGCTGTAACTTATTAAATATTATGAACTTCGGTCTGAATTTTTCACAGCATATTTTCATTAGGTTTTACTGTCAAGATATAAAAAAAAAAAAACAAATGGATTTTTCAAAGTGATTACATGAGAATATCCCCTCAAAAAAAAATCCACGAAAATCGCCTAATTTTGCATGGGTTACACTGGTATATCACCTCAATAGCTTCTTGATGAACTGGAAAGTGAAAGAATCAAATGGAGCTTAAAATTTCTCCAACTGGTTGTAGTACGATATAGGAATGTGAGACGAGTGCCACAGACTAAATTTATACGGAATCGGTTGGATGGGTTCCGGGATATGTGGTTTTACATAAAAGTGGGCGGTGCATGCCTATCGTCTAATTTTTACCTCTAATCTCATAAAGCCATTTCACACCATCTCGGTTTTAAAATTTTGTTTCTTTGTCATATTTAGTGGCACTTTTAGTGGTGATTTAATAGTATCATTATATGGGAGTAGATGGGGTTATCTTCCGTTTTCAACCAATTTTCCTCTGTGCCAAATTACAGTTCTATATTTTAATTTAGTGCTTAGTGATGGACAGACAGACAGACAATCAATCGGATTTCAACTCGTCTCGTCATCCCAAATGTTTATGTACTACTGTGCCCAAAAAATAAGGTGACATTGTATTTCATTTCCTTCAAAGTAATCCACTCCCGATGCAATGCACTTATGCCAACGGATTTTCCAATCTTCGAAACACTGGTTGTAGTCACTTTCCGGGATGGCCTTCAGTTCCGTCTTCGCTGCTGCTTGAATATCCTCTATCGTATAAAAACGGTGTCTCCGGAGCGGTCTTTTGAGCTTGGTGAACAGCCAGAAGTTGCACAGCGCCAGATCAGGTGAATACGGTGGTTGCGGAACGATATGGGTTGAGTTTTTGTCGAAATGATCACGATTTACGAGGGCAGTATGGGATGGTGCATTATCGTGGTGTGAAAACCAAGAATTGTCTTTCCACAATTCCGGCCTTTTTAGGCGTATAGCGTTACGCAAACGACGCATAACGTTCAAATAATATTCCTTGTTGACTGTTTGACCTGTTGGAAGGAATTCATAATGCACAACACCACGATAATCGAAGAAAACAGTCAACAAGACCTTGATTTTGGAGCGACTTTGGCGCGATTTTTTTGGGCTCGGCTTTCTTTTGGCACGATATTCGCTCGGTTGATCGGTTGTTTCGGGGCCATAAGCATAGATTCAAGTCTCATCGCCAGTAATAATGCGTTTCATGCGACGCCTTTTTTTGAAAAAATACAATGTTTTCGGTACTAGTCGCGATTTGACGCGCTTGAGGCCCAAAACATCCTTCAAAATGGTATTGGCTGAGCCTTTCGATATGCCAACTTCATCAGCAAGGTCTCTAATTGTTAATCGACGGGTTTTCAACACCAAACCCTTGATTTGTTGAACGTGAGCTTCGTCGGTTGAGGTTGATGATCGCCCAGGACGCTCTTCGTCTTCGACACGTTCACGGCCGGCTTGGAACTCACTATACCACTTGTAAACATTTTTTGTAGACATAGCCTCATCACCAAAGGCTTTCTGCACCATCCTCAAAGTATCCGCAGCAGAAAATTGATTCCGTAAACAAAATTTAATGCAAATTCTTTGCTCAACAAATTTCGACTTCACTTTTAGCAGCTCACAAAACGACACGTATGTATCTCAAACACTAATCAATATTTTGACATGAAATTTGACATAAATGTGACTGACAGTACTACCAGCCTAAAAAAAAAATAATTCTCCAAATCCTTCGACGCGCGCAGTTTAAATTCAAATGTCACCTTATTTTTTGGGCACAGTATATAACCCTATATCTATGTATCTCGCTTAGTTTTAGGTGATACGTACAACCGTTAGATGAACAAAACTTTTATACTCTGTAGCAAGAGTAAAAAAATGTTAGTGAAATACAATAAAAATTTGAGGCATGAAATTCTGGGTTCTGTACATTTACAGGTACATACAGGTATAGTCATGTATGTTTCACTTTTATCCCTGTTGTCAGGTTGAGATGAGTTGCAGACACTTATAAATTTGCATAAAGTGCGCATAAATTGAAAACTAGCACATTTTATATAGATACATAGATACATACAAGTAGGCAAACTTACAGTGTGAGCAAAAAAATTTGTTAACAAAAAAACTTTAAATGCAAAAAAAGTATAAAAATTTTAAAATAAGAAAAAGACATAAAAATGTCGGTACTAGGTGTTCAAAATAGCGATGTGAGAAACAATTTGGTTGGCACTATGGTTAAGTACATATGAGTATACATATACATAGTATATGTGTATATACATGCATCGCTGTTTTGATATATAGTTTCATAAAATGTATTTAAAACCACGAACAAGTTGTGAGTTAAAAACTTTCATACTTTTATGCGAATATGATAGAATTATGGGATGAGTAAAAAACCGAGCAGAAAAGGGGAAAAATATTCAAAAACTTATATGCTGCTAAAGTTTCAACAGAGTTGTGCATAAATTTTAAAATAATTAAACCTCTGACACAGCTGGCACATTGCCTTCGGTGTAAACGGCTGCAGAGGCGGAACAAGGTGTGTTGGCATAGGTGAAATGGAAGAAAAGGCAGATAGCACTAGTTATAGTCTAGTATAGAAGCACCTTTAACACTTGCTATATACAGTTATTATGTTTACGCACACACATAAACATGTAGGGATGCGTACACATGCAGCTATTTCCGGCAGGTGCCTGCCGAAAGCGTACAGCAGTGGATAACAACGGTACACAAGGTGGAGCAGCAAAAAAATTTGCAGCAGAAATTAAAACAAAAAACCAAAAATTATTTGCAATAAAGTGGCAAAGTTGAAGCAATAACAACAAAAAAAAGCCGCATGCAAATTTGTAACATCAACCTTCATGCTTCATGCCTCGCTGCTGCACTGTTTGCATACACAAGTGTGCTCTTATATCGTTGCATGTCCTTGCATGCCGCAAACTCGTCGCACGTGCAACTCAGCAGAAATTATGAATTGAAAAAATAGAAAATGAAATGCAGGCAATAAGCGCCAACTTTTACGCTGTCAACTGCAACTAAAGCGAATAGCGGTATCATACTCTCTTTAGCATATCCTGCACATTATCACCCAGGCAGCTGTTTGTGTGAGTGTGTTCAGCACGTTCGGCTAGTTCTAGTTAGTTGCGGCAGGTGTGCCACAGCGGTGTAGCAAAGTTAAAAATGCATAAAATTAATAAATTTCGTCTAATGAGTTTCGAGCAACTTGAGCTATATGGGGTTTTCGCAGGCTGTGGAAGATGTAGAACGTGGTTTGGATATCAGAATGCGGTATAGACTTTTAGTAATATAGGTGTCAAAATTATTAACTCTGCGAAGTAGTGTCTATTTTTGGGTTATAACGAAAATTGGTGAAAGAGAGATAGTGAGAGCTTAACGAAAATGATTGAAAGAAAGAAAGTGAGAGCTTAACGAAAATGATTGAAGGAGAGAGAGTGAGAGTGTAACGAAATGAGAGTATGTACTAATTCCAAACGGCTAGAAAAGTGGTTTCTATAATTTTTAAATTTTACTAGAATCAAAATGTAGCAAGAAATTCGAAAATACTCAAAAATTATAGTCTGAGAAACATGCTATTGCCGAGTAATTTGAATGCAATGAAAGAGATGACTTGTGACGAACTTTGATATATTATTTTTCTGCCTGTTCGAGATTTATTAAGTTCAAAGCAGTGAATCCCGAGGGGTCGTGGTTTCATTCTCACCCTGACTTGTAATGTCATGAACATCTTAGCCTTGTTTTCAGTTCCAAATCTGTCGATGAACTCCATCTCAGAAATGAAACATTTATCGTCATTCTGTAGTATTTGAACACAATAAAATTTTGTATTTTTCTTAAATGTTACCACAGTGTACAGATGTTACAATCTTTTAGAAAACTATTCATAAACCATAGTAAACATTGTAATAATTTTCATATAAAGTGTGATCCATTTCGAGGTCCCCTACTTTTTTTTTAAGAAATAACACAAAAATATGAATATTATTTCTCTAAAATATGGCCGCAGCTTCGTCTCAGATGCTTCATCCGTTGAGTCCAATTTTCGATGACTCATTCGAGCACTTCGACTCATAACTGGCGAATGACTTGCATGATGTTTTGATACAATGCCTGAATCGAAGCGATTGTCCACATAGACTTTAGACTTTATATGTATATCCCGACAGAAAAAAGTCTAACAGTGTGATATCACACAATCTTGGTTGCCAATCGACGGTCCAAAAGGTGAAATTATCTGTTCACCTTTCATTGATGCGATGTGTGGGAAGTGGTGCCGCCTTGTTGAAGCCAAATGTTGCCGAGATAACGAGCTTTAATTTCAGGCATCAAATAGTCGATTACCAAGGCGCGACCGTTAGCCACTGATGGTTACGTATGCATCCTGTCAAGAAAGTATCGGAAATTTATAAACAAAACGAAAATTTTTTTAATCATCATCCAAATTTGTTTTATCATTTATCAAGATTATATCTTCAATTGAGTCGAAGCGTATTCCCCGAAGTGGATATTTCAGTGTGGAGAAAGGTAAAAGTCACAGGGGGCCATATCAGGTGAATACAGTGCTTGCTCAATGATATTTGTTGAGTGTTGGGCCAAAATTGAATACAAATACATTGATTTCAATTTTAGAATTCGACAAACACTATTGAGGTCGACTGACATAAACAGCTGCTGTAAACCCACTAGTTGAGAGATCGCGCTAATTTTTGACATTATAATTAAGGGCAGTTGTAAGAAAAAATTTACGCGTCTTCCATATAAGCGGGAGATGAGAGAGGAAATGGAGACTTCCCGATTCTTTCTTCGCAGGGCACAAGCCACAGCAAACCGTTATTTTTATGGATGAAATGGCAGCTCTTCAATCTCTTCAAGTTGCTCTTCATTCCAAATGCGTCAATTTTGTTAAAAATTCTTATGTTAACTATACTTGTAAAATGATTAATGAAAGCAATGGTAAACCAGGAATACCTCGTGTAGGTTCCACCATTTTACCTGGAATAAATTATGTTGAGATAAGGCAGATCAAACATTTAATTTACCAAATCGAATCAAGACTAGTAATGATCTAAAAGTAAGCAATGATCTGTTACAACAACTTAAACTTACTAGCTTCATGCCATATATGTATATGGGTGACTCGACTTATTATAATTTGTCAATATTGGTACGCTTCAGGAAAATTTGTTTTTATATTCAACATACTTAACATTTGGACTTTAAGTTCTAGCGTGAACTATTGATTATAGTCATCTTCATACCAGTTTTTTAGAACCATGAGTACGGCTTTAAAATAGGCCTTAGTCTGCTCCGTCTGTAAAATATACTGAAATCTAAAAAATATGCCTAAGAATCCGGATTCCTTTAGCAATTTTTCAATCGTTTTCATTGATTTGCGTCAATGGGAACCAGTCTCTTGTCATTTGAATATAAAAAAGCTATCTGGAAAATATTGAGTTAAATATATGTGACCTGGTCTACGAAAAGGGAGCTAACGTGCGAAAACTAGTTTTCTGGGAAACAGCTGTTAAAAATAAACAACTCGTTTCATCAGTTTCTCGTTATCTCATTAATTGTTCTCCTTTCCAGAGGCTTCAAGGACGTCCAGTAAGTGTTGTTTTTGGTCGGAATATTATTATAGTTCATCGTGTAAGTTGCTAGTGTGGAACATTTAAAAAAGTAACACTGAAGAAGTGACGTTTACTCTAATACCGCGCAGCTGCTGTTGTCCTGTTTTCATTCGTCTCTCTTTCCGGATGTTCTGTTATCACATTTGTGTAAGTGTTTCTGTTGATTATCGTCTTCGCATTTCGCATGGACAATATTTCCATGAAAAGGATGATGAAAACAATGAAGAGAGCGATTATGATGAAGACGAAGTATGTGTATTTCAGGCAGAAGATGATACCGAACAAACTTTTGTTAAGCTTGACCTGTCTGTTGTTGAAGTAAAGGAGGAGGAGCTGGTAACAAAAATTCTGTCAAAAGATTACTCGGAGAGAGTAATCTCAAAGAGAGTACTCGGAACAATTGTTTAGAGATGTCGAAAAATGAACTTGATTTAGTGATACTAAGTCATACTCTTCTTTCTCTACATTTTTAGGGAACTTTGAAACAAGTTATGACTTTTTGGATTTCATCACGTGAAAAAGCTTCTCATCTTCAATCCGAATCAATTAAAAAGTGAAAATTTATGTTTTGACACCTAAGCCCCCTTTCCGTAGACCAGGTCACATATAAGTACTATTATAATACAATTATGTGTATTAGCATTACAACCCCCTCCAGTTGAACTATGTATTATATAGTCAGCCGCAGCGATTGAAGTAAAATATTTGAAAACTTCAAAGATCGAAACTCAAAATCTGAAACCATATTTATGAAGAATTTTCAGCTCACTAATAAATTAGGGTTAAGTTCCTAGTCTATGAACTATACCAAACTAGTGTTGTATGAACAAATTTGGTGAGCGTTAAAGATTTGCCAAATATATCGAGAATGTGTTATAACTGTGCTTCACTCTAAGAGAAAGGTATACACTATACGTATAAAAAGTATGAAAGGCTAGTAGTATTTTCGGTCACAGTTAAGGGACTAGAAATGTAAAATGATAGAGATGGAGTCGCTACCACAAGGCGGTTTCGAGCTACACTACTGAATACCCAAAGAGATAAATATAAGTCATACGATATCAACACTTACCAAATGGAAGTTTTAGACGCTTAAAACCACCATTACATACAACTACTATAAATAATTCTATAAAGCTCACATTATTCGGAATAATTATACTCCATCGGCAGTGCTCAGCAGTCTTTAGTTTTGCACTGAGCCCTTACAATACTATAAATTTTTCCTTAACAAAACATATTGCGCCGGTATTATTTGAAGTTTTTTAAAATATATATTATAAATACGATTTTCTTGCGCAATATTATTCCATATGGATTACAGAAACTCTGTAGACATTGATTTATATTATCGAGTTAACATCTAATTCTCTAATGGCATATGATTGCGTTACACGTCATTCATTTCATTCAACTGTCAATGGTGTAAATCTCCATACAACTGTCAAATGACAAGCGAATTGTACACAAACAAAGGGGCGATGGAAGAAGTTGTCGAACACCTAAGCAAATACACAAAAATAAAGTCTTGAGAAGTAAGTACATATGTACATATGTATAAGTTATAAGAAAGTGGATTATAAATATGTCATTGAACAGAAATGAGTTATAGAAAGAAATAGTCAACGAAAAAATGCTTATAATCTTGATAAACTCAAACATGTGTAAAACAAGCCATATTACAAAGCTGTAGTGTTAGGTACTAGTCAAAAAATATATGTTGCACATAGAACATTCAAGTGGACTTTAGCGGAAACTCTCTAGCTTATCTACGATAGACTACACAGCTGAGGCTAATTATAAAAATTCGGAAGCCCGAAAGTTAAAGAGATACAAAACGACACTTAAAGGGAGTGTGAGCGAGTTTAATGCTTGAATATCCGCTAGAACACCTTATACTCCTAGCTAGCGCGAAACACTATACTTCTACGTTAAGCTTGTGAGAGTAAGCGTGCTATAGTGACGCCAAATGTTCGAACCAAAGACACGCACTAGTGGAAATTGAAAGTAGAATTTAATTTGTGCCCACAGGTAGTCATTATGATGTTGTGTCCGTGTTGTACACCATCATTCTAAACTCCCACCACCAAAGCCTAAGTGCTGCCAACTGCCCCGTGTGGCATGCCAAATGGACGATTAGACGCTAGTCACGTTTAATCTTATCTATTATCTGCGTGTAATTACAATTAAGTGTAGAACATTCAATAGATACACGGCTTTAAAGGTGTACAGGAGCACCAATGGTTTGGATAATTTGGGGGGTTGGGGTACAAAAGGTGTGTGCAAGTAGCTAGGGTAGTAGATAGGGAAATGAGTTTGTGTCTATTAAGGTTCTACTAGTACTATAAGTAATAATGACAGCTGCAAGTGAAGAAGAGAAGGAGAAGTACTGAAACTGTCTTGGAAGGAAGGAAGTGGTTTTATTATTGAGAAAAGTTATGCTTACTGGTTAATAAATCAATACTTGAGATTTTTATAATTTAAGTTCAAATTGTACTTATTTACATAAATTTAAAAAATTAGGTTCAGTGTTTTTTGTACACAAATTGTTAATTTTTTTTACACCTACTATGATATTTAGTTCTAGAAATATCCGAAATATATCGCTAAAATTATTGAAATAATTGAATACAAGCTCTAAGTACTGCTAAAATTAACCTTAAGTCTCTGAGTTGAAGAAACCATGAAAATTTTATTAATTTTCCGAAACCGATCCGTAGCCCTTGGAGTTGATATCAATCAACTCATAACCATAGCAACGGGAAAATCGATTGAGTACACAATTTTACTGTTCTGTAGTAAAATCGATCGAATATGTCTAAATTCACTTGCAGACTAAACCAAATTGATTAATTTGTTTGCTTATTCTCAGGATTAAAAAAAAGGTTGCCACATATTTGAAAATTTCGACTCGAAAATTGTTAACTTATTGAAACAACTGAAATGAAGTTGTGTAATCATGCTTAGAGCTATTAATATTTTTGGTAGTGTTGCCACCTTTTTTATTAAATTTTAATTTCATAAAAATTTTTAAAATAAAATAATTGTTACGTTATCAGTCGTAATAAAAACTATTTTCAGTAGAATTTAAGTTAGAAATATTTGTCAAAAACGTTGCCAGATGTTAAAAATTTAATTACAAAAAAAAAATTATAAAATAGCTTTAATATTTTATTAAAGACTTCAAAATAAAAAAAAAAATTAAGAAATAATTCTGTCAAATATAATTATAAAAATTGTTACCAACTTTATAAAAAATATAACTCATTGAAATTGATTAAAGAACAAGTAAGGAAGGGCTAAGTTCGGGTGTCACCGAACATTTTATACTCTCGCATGGTAAAGTGATAATCGAGATTTCATTAAAATATTTTTCAAATACCGTATTTTTGTAAAGTTTTATTCCGCTATCATCATTGGTTCCTAATGTTTATACTCGTATTATACAGAGAAGGCATCAGATGGAATTCAAAATAGCTTTATATTGGAAGAAGGCGTGGTTGTGAACCGATTTCACCCATATTTCGTACATGTCATCAAGGTGTTAAGAAAATATTACATACCAAATTTCATTGAAATCGGTGGAGCAGTTCCTGAGATATGGTTTTTGGTCCATAAGTAGGCGAGGCCACGCCCATTTTCAATTTTTCAAAAAAGTCTGGGTGCAGCTTCCTTCTGCAATTTCTTCCGTGAAATTTAGTGTTTCTGACGTTTTTTGTTAGTCGGTTAACGATAGTTAGATATGTTAGTGATTTTCAACAAACATTTGTACGGGAGGTGGGCGTGGTTATTATCTTCCATTTTTGAACTGTATATGGAAATGCCTGAAGAAAACGACTCCGTAGAGTTTGGTTCACATAGCTATAGTAGTTTCCGAGATATGTACAAAAAACTTAGTAGGGGGCGGGGCCACGCCCACTTTTCCAAAAAAAATTGCGTCCAAATATGCCCCTCCTTAATGCGATCCTTTGTGCCAAATTTCACTTTAATATCTTTATTTATGGCTTAGTTATGACACTTTATAGGTTTTCGGTTTCCGCCATTTTGTGGGCGTGACAATGGGCCGATTTTGCCCATCTTCGAACTTAACCTTCTTATGAAGCCAAGGAATACGTGTACCAAGTTTCATCACGATATCTAAATTTTTACTCAAGTTACAGCTTGCACGGACGGACGGACGGACAGACGGACGGATAGGCAGACATCCGGATTTCAACTCTACTCATCACCCTGATCACTTTGGTATATATAACCCTATATCTGACTCTTTTAGTTTTAGGATTTACAAACAACCGTTATGTGAACAAAACTATAATACTCTCCTTAGCAGCATTGTTGCGAGAGTATAAAATAATATTGCAATATAAGTGTCGAGTATAAATTATTGTTACAACTTAAGAGCTGTCAACTAAAAAGCGTGTAAGTCCAGGTTTTTAAACTGAACTATTATTCTCGAAATTTTCTCATTGATAATAAACTAAACTATCAAAATATAAGACTATATTGTATATATAAACTCAGTCTTCAACGGGAAAATTTAAATTGAGCTTGAGCTGTTTTTACCTGAAAAAGTTTGGTGGATCCTAGGATTGAGATTTATTAAAAAATTTATATGTTATTTAAAATAAATCTGCTGTTTTATTTTTAGGGCTATTAACTAAAGGTTAACACCTGTTTCTTAACGAAAAGTGCTATATTTTCAAATATTTCTTTTTTCTACAAAAAACCTTACTTTTTCTTGATATTTTGCTCACGAGAAACTTATTTTATTCAAAAAATTCTGTGTTTACCAACCAAAGCGCTACTGAATCCTAATTTCGAATACTTAAATATACTTGAATTACCTTTGAAGCGCTAAAATTGTTGCGCTAATAAAGCGAAATACATAACCTCACTCTCTATTTTCTCATTAATCACTTTCATGCCGGTGTGGTCAGTTAAAATTATGTTTGCCTCCAGCAAAGTGTTACTTACTGATAAGCGAAATAAAAAAGTAGTAAAAACGTAGACCGGCAGGCATACCTCGATTCACTGAATTATTTTACTCTCCCTCCCTCTCACTCACACAAGAGAAAGAGTTATAACTTTGCTTAAGTGTTTGTTGTTGTTAGCATTCCATACAATTGTGCGCGTTGTCAACGTTAAAATCACTTTAGTGTTTGCCACTGTAGTTATTGTTGTTTTTGTGGTTTATATTTAATTTATGGAACTACTACTGCTCATGCTACTGGGTAGTAATCAATCATTGTCAATTTTGTCAAACCCAAAGTAGGTTTTTACAACAAAAAACATTAATCTATATGTATGTGAGTGTGTGTTTGTATGCGTGCGTTTAATGTTCACTTTTGTATCCGAAAGTGCCAATAGTGGATTTATAAATAAATATAAACTTATGGGTAAATAACGATAAAAGTGCAACAACAACACTAACAATTACAATCACAATCAAAGTTTACCAGTAGCCGGAGAGCAAACAATGAAATTATGCTATACAAAATAACGGTAGAGCTATTCATAAAATTTCAGCACTTTTCAATATTTTTTCCAAACGCTTTGAGTTCACCCAACGGACATTAAAGAAAGTGTTGAAGAATACATATTTTCTGGAACATTTTAAATTACATAACTTTTTTTAAATTTATAACTGACTTCTAAGGATGTTTCTGAAGTTTGAATCAGTATACACAATTTTCTGTCTCGGCATATGTTTCGTAGAACAGTATAACTAGAAAGTTTATAAAAAGAACCAACCCCACTTTCCACTTTTTTCTCTGTTAGACTATAAGAAGAACTTTATTTACGTCTCGTATAGCTTTATGTTTTTGAAATATTTATGTTAATTTAGTTTTTTCTTAGATACAGGTTCAGGCCGCCAGCATAAATACTTCCATTTTGTGACTAAGACTTCGTAATCAAAATACATCAGAATACTAAGAAAAATTTAAAGTAATTTTAGTGCATACAACCTCCAAAATATTTTTTTATGGAGGACAGACTGCAGAAAAGTCAGATATTAGAACTTGTTCCTGCTCCAAAATAAAATATCAATCTTAGAAGGAAATTTAACCGGATTTTCTGCCATTAAAAGTCTTTAAGGGGCTACAAGGGTATCTTCGGCATAAAAACAGCCAACGTTCTAGAGCTGTTGTAGAATTTAAAAACACAATAAAAAAATCGATTTTTGAAACACGAAACCCATGCAACCACCTATCGCAAAAAACAAATATCCATAACTTTAATGATAAATAATTCTAAGAGCATTTGTAAAAAGCTTTCAACACTTTTAAGTGTTTGCTAACTCAATGTTTGTTAGTGCTTTCGAGGTTGCTGGCAACGTACCTTATTTTTTAGTCAAATTCTCTTTAAGGCGGGATGAAAATAGATGTCTTTATATATCTGAATCTTAAACTCAGTTAACATTAAATATTTCGGACTGATACCTCAGTTCGGTACTGAAAAGTCCTACTACGTAGTAAAAAGGAATATCGTCATCTCTAAACACAACTAGTTATGAGGTGAGAAACTGCAGCCAAAGCAGGTCTCAGTATTAACATCATATACATATGTACATTATAAAGAAGGCCAGGCAAGCTTGCCTACCTCAGAGCTCCTCGAACATTACGCGACGTACCAAAATAAAAATATTCAATTCCAATTTTAAGTCTACATTGTTGTTTGACTGCAAAATGTAGAGTCTCGTAGCCTCTGGCTTTCAAAAGTTGCTGTCTTCATCTCCGACACGAACTTATGGT
The DNA here is from genome assembly GCF_016617805.1 of Bactrocera tryoni. Classification (NCBI taxonomy): domain Eukaryota; kingdom Metazoa; phylum Arthropoda; class Insecta; order Diptera; family Tephritidae; genus Bactrocera; species Bactrocera tryoni. The sequence goes on along the minus strand of NC_052503.1, from coordinate 64,142,605 downwards.
AGCTAGCAAAGCACTGTGGACTGAAATTCGCAAATGAAAAAAAAAAACTGGTGTCGGGAAAACTCTGATGCAAGATTCAGACATAATCACCCAGAATGCTGTAGACTGGAATCCTCCGACGGAAAAGTCGAACTGCTGAAACCTGGAGAAAAAATTAGGATATCGAAATATAAGTTAAAAAAAATAGACTCAAATCAAGACGCTATAGGCTAGGAGGATATAATATACAAAGAGACAACTTTCAAAGCAACAACAAAAACAAAAGTTACGAGCGAAAGTTGAGTTCAACAACTGACTCAACTCAACTCGCACACTTTTGTCTGGGTTCCGCACCCATATATAGTGCATAGCATTATTTCAATAATTGATTGGTCGAAATAAGTTTCAGATTTCTGATTCAGATTATTTTCCGAGCGACTACTGTCAACAGAATTCTTATTTTCCCATTATCAATATTTGAAATGAAAAAAAGGAACTAATAATTTTGAAAATTCCAAGCCGTTTGGTTTATCATTTCCAGAAAGAGAGATTAAATGAATGGACAAAGAGATTACTTAGGCGGAAATAATCGCCCGAAAATTATAGCTGTGATAAGATTCGAATTTGTTGAAACCAAGAATATACTTGTATGCTCATGGGACAAGAAAATCCCTCTTCATGAATCATAGACTCTTAATCAAAATCGATCTTCCCTTCAGAAAACTCTTCCTTCTTTCCATAAATTTTATGAAATTTTGTTTCTCCAGTGTTATATACACTTCCTCTGAGTTAAAAATTATACTTCAGCTGCTGCATGCATTCAAAATCTTGGTTCCGGCTACGTAGCGCTTTAGTTGATGAGGAATTAATGTTTCTTCATCCAAAAATTGTTTGCTGGGTTGAATTTCCATTACCACCGCTAACAAAGTTGGCAGGCGCTTAGTATATAACAATAGTAAAAGCAAACTCTTTGTCCCCAAAAACCTTTTAATAGCAGCAAGTTTTGCTCACGATTACAAGTGGGTGAGGTGAGGTAAAACGTCGTGGCAGTCGCACAATGAAACGACACTGATTTCAAATGAAGTTAAGTGCTTGTTTGTTTAGTAGGGAGGTGATGAAATGGATTGTGAAACTGGTCGATATTCGATACAGAGAAGTGTGTAAGTAGGCATGTCACTGGCGCTTATCAACAATTAAACAAAATTCCCTACAGCAATGGAATGTCTGATAAAATTTAATAAACAGAGCACGTCAACAACAAATATTGAGCCAAAACGAGTGCTTAATGAGCATATTAAAGCATAAAAATGGCTTAAATTTAAGACTTATCATTGCATATTTATGTGCGCATTTATATCTAAGTGTCTTTATGTATCTATGTATGAATATAATCTTTTTATAAGCTTTTAAAATTGTTTACAAATCAAATCTGACGACCTCAGATTTACAAAATTCCAACTAAAACAAAAGTAAATGAAATTGTCAAGGATTTTAATTAGACATTTTTGCCGTCTGAGTCGCTACTCATCCGCCGCAGCATTGTGTGAAGGCCACAAAAGTTAACTACCATACTGAGACCAATGAGCGACTGGAATTTTAGCTTGACTTGACTTGGCAACACACACACATACATAGAGTCACCAATCAGCATAAAAATCATAAAAGCTAATGAAACTAAGATGCAGCACTGTTAACGAGCATTTTGAGTGAAATAACGGTACTTTGTGGGTGAGTAGGAGTTGCTGAAACTCATATTTGAAAGGCTTATGATAAACAGGCTTACCAAAAGCGGTCAGCAGGAGTAGAGCTGACTTGCAGTCTACTTCGTTTGCCTACAAGGCGCTGCGCTGTGAGTTTGTGGCGCGTCGTTGCAACATTATGTCAACTGTAAATGGGATTTGGAGCGCGATATTCGCAATGGCGAATAATTTTTAATTACAGCGTAGACTAGAGGAATGTGCTTATGAGTTAGAGGCAAGCAGTAAAAGAAGAAATGAGTCGCTAAGGAATGGTTTTGAAAGGATTGGGATATGTAGATGAAGAAATTTTAAAGAGAAGTAAAAGATGGTACAAAAAATAGTAAAAACACAAGGTAGAGAATGCAATGTAAAGCAGATAGGTTAAAGCAAAGTAGAAAATACTAAGAGCTGTACATCAAATAATGGCGATAAGAGTACTGTTATTGAATAATAGGTTGCTAAATGGTTATTATTTTAGCAATTAATGCAGTTTCTTGCATAATTAATTGGTATAATGATTCATTTTAAATAATTTTATTTGAACAGATAACAGAAGAAGCACAGTGAGTTAAACCTCCTCAAGAAAATACCACTTATAGCATAAATATAAATTCTTGCAGTAAAGAGTTAGTTAAAACTGCACCATTAATAGCCTGAAAGATAGTACAACCAGAGCATTCTTTATAAGATAGAGCTAAGAATTGTGCCGCACAAATTTGTTTAAGATAAAATTGATGAACAATTTTTTAGAACTGCTTAAAAAATAATTAGTCTGGAAAAGGCGACTAATACGTAAAACTTTCTCGACTAGAGGACAGTTCGTTTAATATAAAAAATCCTCAGTGTCATTAGTCACACTATTTCGGGGTCTGCATATTTTAAGTATTGAATATTGATTTTCACCACTTTCAAAGAGTTGAATATTAAGTTTCACCACTGTCCTGAAATTCCTTCCCAGGTGAATATTTATGTTTACCAATCTTCTGAAAAAATGTTTAAGGGTTGCATTTTAAATTTCACCATTGTTCCGAAGAGCCTTCACAGAGTTTGAATATACATTTTCACCACTTTTATGGTATTTTTTTGTAAGTGGAATATTGATTTTCGCAACTATTCTGAAATCTCTTCCGAGAATGGTATATTTATGTTCACCACTTTTCTGAAATTTCTTTCCTGACTTAAATTTACATTTTCACCACTGTTCTGAAATCATGTGTTTCATACTCAACCGCCATTAAGCAAAACTGATGCAGTGTACAGCATTCTTTTTTTAAACTAACCGAAGAGTATAAGCTTAAAAAATCATAAAGAAACTTCCTGAAAGTATAGTTAAAGATGCCTTAATTAAAAATAAAAGTTTAAGTTTCTTTGTCAATTAAAAGAGGCATTTGTGAATTATTGCTAGTTCCCACAGCAGCAATGTCTAGATATTTATGGAAAAATGTCCACAAAATTTTTTTCAATATCAAAAATTTGTCTTACTTTTAAACATTATATAATAATAATTGAAGAAGAGGTGTGCTGTACTGTTCCAATAATGTCGCGTTACAAACTGTAAATAAGTCTCATCTGCCTGTGTTAAAAGAAGAATCTCATTTTAAGAGTATTTTGGCATTTCTAGACGTACAATTTTTGACTTACCTTTTAGTTGATATTGCTTTATAACGCTTGGCTATGCTAGGTACATAATAAAGTTTCTGTATTTCATGATTTAGCGCTGTTTGAATAGTTTTAGTCTTTGAGAACAGTTTTTTTATAATAAGGGAGCATTTTTTAGTCGTGGAAAACAGTTTTCTATTGCCCTAATTTAGTTGTAACTTCATAGCGTGAAAGTAATTGTTGGTTCGATTGTTAAGTACCTGTGGGAATAGTTTACTGGTGTCTGCGAAAAGTGATCGATTACACTGATCAACAAAAAAAAAATTTTTCTGTGTAACAAGAAAAATTTTGGCTGATTCTGTTAGGAATAAGGTCAAATATAGTAGAATTAGTAGTCTAAAAATTTAGATACGAATAGTTTTATTGTAATATGATTTTTTTTACTTTTATTAAATTACAAATTATTTTAACAAAAATTAAATTATTATCAATGATATAATATTAAAATGTATACTTTATTATGATTTTCTCCTGTATTTCGCGTCAGGAACGTCCCTCTGTAATCCCCAGCAATAATCAGCCAGCATAGTTGGACTCCATTTCCCTGGTATCGTAAAAATGTCTTGGTGGAATCGTTCCCCATGCTCATCACTAACGGCACCCAAGTTTGGTGGAAAAAAGTCTAAATGTGAATTTAAAAAATGTATTTTTAACCACATATTGCAGCCTAATGCTTTATAATTCTCTAGAAGTTTTCAATAGTTTTATAAATGATGCCCAAGCTGGTTTTTCCAGATCATTGAGCTGGTTTTTAAATATATCATCTTTTATCACTTGCCTTATTTGAGGACCTACAAACACGCCCTCTTTAATCTTAGCGTCACTGATTTTAGAGAATTTTTCTTTTAGATATTGAAATCCAGCGCCATTTTGCACCAAGTTTTCTTCACGTAATGGTTCTTCCTATCCCTACTGTCCCATTCACAAAGAAAACAACAAAATTTTGTATACCCAAGTTGCAATCCTAATAGAAGCACAACAACTTTTAAATCTCCGCAAATTTTCCATTTATGTTCGTCATAATGAATCTTTTCTAAAAAAATTTCATTGTTTCATAGGATTCTTTCATGTTAGCGCCATAACCTACGGGTACGGAGGGAAGATTATTACCATTATGTAACAAAACTGCCTTTACTTGTTTTTGAAGAATCAATAAATAAACGCCACTCTTCAATTTTGTGTTGTGTTCCCAAAATATTTATAACATCACAGACACTGTTACAAAATATGAAATCATTATCTTGTGAAAAAAAGCTTTTTAACTCTTCATCTCAATGCCGAAAAAAAGTTATTTTTGTGTTTGGTTGCAATAAATTCCATCCTTTAAATCGAGATCCTAAAAGTTCTCCTTGTTGTTTAGACAAGTGTAAATCACGAACTAAATCATTAAGATCTCCATGAGATAGTAAGTGTGGCGTTTCTTCCTGGAGACAGATAGATGAAGAAGCAATTTGAAAATCAGGATCAGTACTTATATTATCTGTTTCCTCTGATTGAGTTGAAAGATCACAGCGCTGAGGTGGTATTGGTGTAGGTAGTTCTTCACTGTGAGGAATTGGTTTTTAGCAGATGACACATCAGGATACTTAATTTGTTTTTTAGATTTAATTGTAATGTCTTTTGTATTAGTCAGACAAAAATAACAATTATTGGAATTCCGAAAGGCATAGATCGAGATCTTTTTCCCCAACCCGTAAGAAGTCCTACACACGTAACACAACAGATGTGTGGAACCCACACTTTATCTTGCTGTCCAACAGGAAAACCGAAATAACTTTCATACAATTTTTTTTATTGAAGGTGTTAAATTTCTTCGTTGAGATACAAACATTATCTCACCACAAATGTAACAGACCTTGTCAGGATCATTTTTACACTTTCTTGACATTTTTTAAGAATCACTCCACTCAGCAAACACAAAATACAGTCACTTTTCTAAAAAATGAAGCACTGAATTAGAAAATAATAAGGAAAAGACGATTAATATTAAACTTTACTGATAAGTACCGGAACACGAAAACTAGTCCTAATCAAATCAATATATCGTATGGTAGATACGTATGAATTTTGTAGAGAGGTTAGGTAGATGTTTCGAAAGTACTGCTTACTTTTTTTGTTACAAAATTTTGTTGATCAGTGC